>NC_064617.1:212899979-213201750 GCF_023898315.1 Schistocerca nitens
TCTGCGTTACGCACGTTCCGCTTTATACGAAGCATTAGAGTATGAAAGTGTATTGGATGCGTCGGGACTGAAATATTTGTACGGTTAGAGCAGATTTCCGAATTATACACGTTCCGCTTTGATCAAACATCACTGCACTTGAAATATTTCCATGATGTGCTGCTAATTTCCCACAGAACATGGCGATGGAATTTTGGCTAAACTGAGAGTCACCTCTCATGGAGAACGATCTTCCCGAAATCGAAAACTTAAATTTACTATCTCTGTTTCACGTGGGAATTATTCACACACTTTCATTGATATTACACGGTAAGAAACTGAATGTCCGTCGCAGCGAGTTGGGTCAATAATTGTACCATTCGTTCTTCCACAGCCAATGGCCGTACACGTGCGAGATCAAGTACCTGCACCACATGGCTTTCAGTCGAATCGCGTCGAACGACTCTCTTCGATCGTCGTTGGCCCTGTTCTTGCAGGATCTGTTTCCGGCCGCAGAGATTTCGGAGGTTTGGTGTTTTACCGGATTCCTGATATTCGCGATACGCTCGTGAAATGGACGTACAGGAAAATCCCCACTTCATCACTACCTCGGAAATGTTGTGTCCCATAGCTCGCGCATCGATTGTAACACCACTTTCAAACTCATTTAAATCTTGATAACCTGCCATTGTAAAAGCAGTAACGGATCTAACAACTGCGTCAGACAGTTGTCTTATATAGGCATTGCCGACCGCAGCGCCGTATTCTGCCTGTTTACCTATCTGTATTTGAACACGCATGCTTATACCAGTTTCTTCGACGCTTCGGTGTACAATGTGGTCTACAATCGTGCAATTTCTCGTATTTTGCTAATAAAAAGCGAATGGCATTCTGTTAAAAAAATTGAGAATTTAATGATTCATACAACACCAGGTCCTCGCTAACAGTTCATTACACAAGATAGCGGATTCGCGACCTACGTGCTTTTTCTGCGCAGGGAACAAAAACTAAAAGAGACTGTAGGTTGGTGAACATGATTCAGAACTTATACATTCCACTCAGCGCGGTGGGAACATCTAGGCACCTGGCGTGTACTGCAACCTTAGTACAAATGAGATCAGTGACACCGAGCGGAGTGACCGCGGGGTTTGAGGCGCCATGTCACGGACTGCGCGACCCCTCCCGCTGGAGGTTCGAGTCCTCCCTCGGGCGTGCGTGCGTGCGTGTGTGTGTGTGTGTGTGTGTGTGTGTGTGTGTGTGTGTGTGTGTGTGTGTGTGTTCTTAGCATAAGTTAGTTTAAGTGGTGTGTTAACTCTAGGGACCGATGACCTCAGCAGTTTGGTCCCTTAGGAATTCACTCACTCACACACTCTCTCTCTCTCTCTCTCTCTCACACACACACACACACACACACACACTCACACACACTCTCTCTCTCTCTCTCTCTCTCTCTCTCTCTCTCTCTCACAGACCAGTGACAGGTCATATGTGGTAACACAAAGGATGTATGAAGGAACAAGGAAGGAAATTTTCGAGGGAAGGGATTTATCATACGCATGTGAAGTCCGTCTCGCTGCACCTCTCTCTCTTTCACTTGCCGTAAACTTCGAAACAATAAGCTAGCTGTTTAGGAGATTTCAGAAAATGAGGTATTTTCTACTAATTGCAGAGACTTTCTCCCTTGCAAACTGTAGACAATAGTAGAAGTTGAAGGCCTTTGTACGGGACATTAATAAAAGATAAAGAAGCCGCACGCTGTGTCTTTCTGAGGGCCAAAAAATTCTAAACAAAAACAGTGAACTGTTCGTTTGATTAATTTAGTGATTCCTACAGATTGAAGAAACTGAGTAACGCAAGAAAATTGCACTAAGTCAGATAGAGCCAAAATCTTTACACCCCGTAATATGACTGGCCCGTCCATAACAAGGAGGTAATTCAAATTTCAGCTACGGCAGTTTTTTTTGTGATTTAAAGCGCCCAACTGGCTCAGAAGTTGATCACAGACTTCTGATAATGGTTGTACGTGGGCAGCTCACGTGAGAGACCCATGTTCACTACATAATTCACAACTTGAATTCAGATACTTTTGCGGTCAAAATATTGCTTGTAGTCAGCATCGGTGATACTTCTACACCGAAACTTATTTACTTTGCACAATTTCATTCTTTGAAGCCACATACAATGTTTTGTGGCAACCCATTTCAAACAGAAATAATATTTTTCACATGGAAGTTAGCTAGGGATTCTTATACTAACATCTAGAACAACCATTCGTTTAACAGATTTTCGGTTCCTTGATTCAAACGAATAGCAACGTCCAGTGGTGGTATTTATTCGGGTACCAATGCTTGGAAGTTTAATTACTGCGATTACACTTTTTTAAAAATCTCTCGATAAACAACGTTCTTTGTGACCGTGATTCAGATGGCCATTTGCAAAAAACTAAATTAAGAAAAATAAACACTAACAATAGTAAATACACACACGCCAAGAAATTTCGTGACGTTCAGGTTATCACCTAAGACGTTTATTCAAGATGGAGAAAACAACGGCGAACGCGAAACAAAGAACAATTTCGTACGGTTGTGCATTGAGAACAATTCCCACCGCGACCTGAATTTATCAAAACAAAAATACTTCATTGCGGACGGATGTTTTAAGTACCAGAGGTTTTACTGCTGCGGTGGCAGGTTGTTACTCTCGACACCTATGGTATCATAAGACAGCGTGCACGCGTATTTACTGCAGTGGTAAAGTTAAAAGAGAACACACACAGCTTTGTTCCCTAGGAAAATAATCTACGTTCTTTGTTACGCCCGTCCTCTTAGTTCCAGTGGATAATGACGCGGTGGAGAAACTAAACCTGCTTACTTCGCCTTTTATCGCAGGAGGTAATGAACGCTGAGTCTAAAAAACAATAGCTAAGAAACGCGAGTCAACGCTCGGTGCAGCTTACGTTCACTCAAACTAACTGAAATTAGAAAGAGCCCACTCAATGGAATCAAATATTTTATGTTTCTCTCCTAGATAGGATCACAGACGGTCACAGACTGGCATGACTAGGATAGGTTACACAAGTGAACGCGAAAAACAAGGTCATACTGGCGTTAATATAGGTGTTTACACGTGCTAAAAGCAAAAGGCCGCGTTTGGAAATATTGGAAGTTTCTAAAATTACATTCTGGTTTAAAAAAAGTACCAGCAGCACAATGAAACTTAACAATCAACTTCTTTCGTCACATGAACAAATTTCGTGACACTGATGCGATCCAAATGCCAGTATCATCGTTTACGAACGCACACCCCTATCACACAGACACAAAATTCATCTTGGAATGCAGTCCACAATTAAAAATATAGGTCGTGTTGTGTGTGGTGTGAAGGGGAGGGGGGGGGGGGGGGTTCGTGCGCAAGCGTCGGAGAGTGGCGTGGAGGGCGGAGGAGGAGATGAGGCTGGCGATGTACGAACAGTTGAACCTAGAACCCAAATATCACTGCAACTCTAATTTTTTTTCAAAGGCACAAAGTTTTGTCAGAATTGTCGGAACACTAGAAGAGACCGATGAAATATCTTAGTAACAGCCTGACATGCTACCTCCAATCTGTACATTATTTAAATTACAACAGACCATTGGTTCCCAACATGGGAATTATTACACCCGGAGAGGTAAAATGTAATTTTCTGAGGGCTACGAACAGGAAGTTCAATAGTGTTTCGATGACGAATCTAAATTATTTACAAAAAGATCATAACTATTACCAGTATTCCGAAAGGCGATAATAAAAATGGTTCAAATGGCTCTAAGCACTATGGGACTCAACTTCTGAGGTCATTCGTCCCCTAGAACTTAGAACTAGTTAAACCTAACTAACTGAAGGACATCACACACATCCATGCCCGAGGCAGGATTCGAACCTGCGACCGTAGCGGTCTCGCGGTTCCAGACTGCAGCGCCTAGAACCGCACGGCCACTTCGGCCGGCAGGCGATAATACTGATTACATGTTACCCAAACAGAATTGGGGAAGATTTGTGGCACAACTTGACAAGAAGAAGGGACCGGTTGGTAGGACATGTTCTGAGGCATCAAGGGATCACCAATTTAGCGTTGCAGGGCAGCGTGGGGGGTAAAATTCGTAGAGGGAGACCAAGAGATGAATACACTAAACAGATTCAGAAGGATGTAGATTGCAGTACATACTGGGAGATGAAGAAGCTTGCACAGGATAGAGTAGCATGGAGAGCTGCATCAAACCAGTCTCAGGACAGAAGACCACAACAACAACAACAACAACCACCACCAATAATCACATTTTTTCCGTACTATCATTAATGTGTGACACACTGTGGTGGTTATCGCTTGCTGGCCTTTGTGGCCGAGCGGTTATAGGCGCTTCAGTCTGGAAGCGCGCTGCTGCTACGCTCGCAGGTTCGAATCCGGCCTCGGGCATGGATGTGTGTGATGTCCTTGGGTTAGTTAAGTTTAAGTAGTTCTATGTTCTAGGGCGCTGACGACCTCAGAAGTTAAGTCCCATAGTGCTTAGAGCCATTTCAACCATTTTTTTGGTTACAGCTTGTGAAGCGAATATATGGAGATAGTGCACCTACTGCACATATACTTTGTACTTGTGCTTCCATGACAGAAAAATTGCAGTATGTACATCACATATGCTTCAATATTCATGAAAATGCCATCTTCTGTATTGTATGTAGTTCCGTTGTAGAACAGAAATTGCTTCATTAGATTTAAGTAGTTCTAAGTTCTAGGGGACTTATGACCGCAGCAGTTGAGTCCCACAGTGCTCAGAGCCATTTTATACATTGACAATCTGACGTCTTCCAATCTCTGCCAGTTCGGAAGCAGTAAGTCCACAATCACGTGATTCACAAACAATATGCCTAAGTATAGTGCATACATTTTGTTTAATTGGTTCATTTTAAATGGGAACGTAGGGTGTGGGTGAAGTAAGTGTCGCTAGGGAGGCGTATGGTGCTCAGGAAGAATGTAATAAATCTCTACCCTCACTTTCGTCATTTAAAAAATTAAATTGTTCGAAGAAAATCCTTCTCGATTTTAACGTTTACTTGTTCGCTAATGAAGATGATGATGGGGGGATGGGACGTGTGGAGGGGGATTGCTAGCTAATATTTCATTGCACTCAGGGCTAATGGGTTCAGAAAGGTTGCGAACTACTGCAGTAAACCATCCAAGCAATAAGAAGCCATACACATGAATAATAGAATGTTAGCCATGACGGCTGAAGTCTACAGCTACAGTGCCAAGCAACAAGATGTTATCGGTTTTCACAGCATACATTCTTGCTTGTGATACAAGATTTAGATAGTTGCAAATATCGGCTTCGATTTTTGAGAATACCCTTTCACTACAGATTCTAAAAAAAAAATTGGAAAGAAGTAACAATGACTTAGGATAAAAGAGAAGTTGACGTGAAAGATGTGCCGTTATAACAGAGGTATTTCCCATAATTTCAACGCGCAAATCATTAACACTGCAATCCACGTAAGTCATCTAAGACTAAAAAAGGTTGTGTGGAGAGACTGAAGGGAGAGAGATTCGACAGACCACTTTGTCCAATTACGGCACAAATCTCGGAGGCGTGGAAGAGATAGAGATGGTCAGGAGGTTCTTATATGATCGTTTCCCTCTGGCTCCCATGCTGTGGGAACAATCTGTAGCCGCAAGCGTGGCATCCCGAAGGTTCAACCAAGAGCAGTCAAGGACTATGGCGCGAATCACTGGAAAGATGAACGATTCTCTGAGGGCGCAATCGTCACGAAAGTGGCCAGTGTGGCACGGATGAATCTCGTGAAAGAAGAGACAAGTTTCGCTTTACGACAAGACGGAACTCATTGGCATCCATCGTCATCCATGAAAGCTATGGTTTCGCATGAAGAGGGGGAGAGAGAGAGAGAGAGAGAGAGAGAGAGAGAGAGAGAGAGAGAGAGAGAGAGGGGGGGGGGGGGGGGACGGAAGGGCGGAATCTTAATTAGGCGGGTGCATAGATTACAGGGCTTTTCCGTGGAACTAGAACGCAGGTTTAGTGATGGCATGCTTATGATCATCATGCGGATGCAACATGATAATCACTGCAGTAGCAAAGCTGAGCCACAAAAATAACAGTATATGAAGGAACACCTTCAAGAGCGAATAATTCAATTCTTCCGAGACGAATCCCGCAAGCACATCTGGAATGGTGCCGAGAGACGCCTTACTGACAAGAGATTTTAATGAAGAACTGTATTTACTTCCGAATGGTGCTTATCGACATACCACAGTATCACATGATGCTGAAAATGCTACAACTGATACTCCTTACGTTACTTTGCGAACTTTTAGTAGGTATGACCACTTTTTATCTGGAACTGTGTTGACACATTTGTTCAAATCAAATGACTCTGAGCACTATGGGACTTAACATCAGAGGTCATCAGTCCCCTAGAACTTAGACCTACTTAAACCTAACTAACCTAAGGACATCACACACATCCCTGCCGAGGCAGGATTCGAACCTGTGACCGTAGCGGTCGCGCGGTTCCAGACTGAAGCGCCAAGAACCGCTCGGCCACACCGGCCGGCGACGCATTTTTTTCTGCCGTGTTGTATTTTGCTTTATGCTACATCTCGCCACATTCCACACGCAACGTTTAGACAAAATTGAAACCAAGTGGTACGAGAAGAGAGATGATCGAGTTGTATGTCAAAAACGAGATAATGTTAAAATAACGCTTACCGTTCTTCTGTGATTTGCAGCAAAATTAGTCTACGTTTTTTGTTACACCTGTACCTTCACCTTCAGTGGGTGACGACACGAAGAACTTTAATCTGCTTAATTTCCAGTTCATCACAGAAGACAAAGGACGCCGAGTAAACCCGAGATCCTCCCAGACACCACATTACTCGAATCGCGGTCCAAGCTAACGTAAATCGCTAAGAGGCCACTCTGGCTAATTCCATTGGATTCCTCATACGCTAGCATTTTATATTTTCTCTGAGACAAAAGTTATAAGCCGATCACTACCCCTCATTTCTCGGAAGCCTTGTCTCAACTACGTGTTCCGTACAGTAGTCTAGGGTGCAGATCAGTGTTGAACGAGAGACAACAGAAAACCTGACTTCGCCCGACTGAGACTGCTTCGAAGTAGATCTCTATTCCTGTCGCTTACCAAGTATTCCTGAACTTGAGCACAACTACAGCATCTCACATCAACAATCTGCCTTAAACAGGATGCACTGACAACCATTCACATTAAGTTCCCGGCGCTGTTAATACGTCTGGAATACATCAAACCTTTGGAACACCCTCACACAAAACATCCAACGGGTCCAATTCGATGGTCATGCTATTGGGGAGCCATGGCTGATACACTTCTTGCCGAAAGGCTATTTACTAGTACTGAGATATCCGGAATGACAAACAAATCAAACGGGGGCAGTTTATCACTTCGTAACTTACTCCTCACTTGCATTGTTTCGAAATAAACTTTAGACATTAACAGTGTTGTGACACTGGCATGACTGCACTGGTGCACAGGTCCTATCAGAGAAACCGTTGGTTTACTGACTTACGTTAGAATTACTTGCTTGTTTCACTGTCCTCTACTCGTACGTTTTGTTTGTACCAATAACAATCAAATACTCTCTATACATAAAAATCTAGACCTGTTCCGCCATTCTTTTCCTCCATTATCTCTTAAACGGCCATTTCCAGTAATCATTCATTTCGTAACATGTGGCCAACCTTTCATTATGTTCTTTATTGGGCATTATCTCTCACTGAAGTATTTCACGTAGTCTTCTTTCTAGATTCGCTCAATGCAACAAAAATGGTTCAAATGGCTCTGAGCACTATGGGACTTAAAATCAATGGTCATCAGTCCCCTAGAACTTAGAACTACTTAAAGCTAACTAACCTAAGGACATCACACAACACCCAGCCATCACGAGGCAGAGAAAATCCCTGACCCCGCCGGGAATCGAACCCGGGAACCCGCTCAATGCAACAGATCTGTTGTCTCCAGCAGAGTAACATCGCATTTCAAAGGCTTCTAATAATTTCATTTGTCTTCTCCATCTTCTACATTTTACACCAACACAGGGTATTTCTCCGGACCACACACGAGCACTGCGACATATCTGAGGTCAGGTTGTGGTTGAGTCAACAAAGTCAAACATTCTTTAGTGACGGCATTAACAAACTGGTCTCTCGTTGGGAGAAAAGTGTTCTTCGCCAGGGTGGTTATGATGAAAAATAAATTAGTAGAAATGATGAATAAGGACGTAGAACGTTAAAAATATTTGTTTCATTTAAGAAAGCTTTATGAATTTTCACATAAAATTGGAAGGCAGTACATTTCAGCACGCCTTCGTAGAAATTAATTTTTTATTCGGATACACTTTCCTTGCTATTTTCAATCAGCGTTTTATATCTTCTCCACTTCAGCCGTCCTCTTATTTTGTTGCCCAAATAGCAAAACTCATCTAATACATTTAGTGTCTCGTTGCCTAATTTAATTCACATAGGAAGTGAATGACACTGCGGTATAGTGTAAATTCGTATTTATTAAAGCATTATACGTATATTATTAACGCAAATTCGCGTAAAAATTATACAAAAACAATATATGTGTGTGTAAAAATGCGGTAATTGTTTTTATGTTAGGATTGTATCCGTAAATGTCCCCATGTAGGCCCATGCTTTTGTGTAAAATTTTTCGTGAATCTGCTTCAAGCGATGTGATGACTGCCCTGGGGACACCTTTGCCATGTAGCTCCTTTGGTCTGCTACCGTACACACTTGCTTCGATCGCACTCTGAAATCACAACGTTCAAATTTATCTTTTGCCAACGAGTGGGTCATATCATCTCGCTATGAAGCTTTGTTATTCTGTTGGGCACAATAATTGACTATAATATGGATGTTAATTTCATACTGATTATTTATGACACGCGAAAGCTATGTTTTTTCTTTCGTAACCATCCGATTACGATTGCTTTGTGACATGAGTTTCGATCTTGTACGTTTGTTACATTTTCTTTTCTTTATTTCACGATGTATAGTTCTTGGATGATGGTCAAAGATCGAAACCGAACGGAATAAATAGCAATTTACAATACAGCAGTGTGTCAATAGTTTCGTACAATACATTTATGCTATTTATTGTCGTCTAGAAGGTATTTTATTCTCTCCGCACCGTCTGACAAAAGCTTTCTGCAAACGTACTGACGCAATAATTATTTACCCAGTTTCCCGTGATTCTTCAAGACTATGAGTGACAGAGAAAAAAAAGCTGCATTTCGAGGGTCCCTACTTCTCCTAAAACGAAACTGGTCTTCCACTAACTTCCCACTCTACGATAATGCACTATTATCAATGTTGTTGTTGTGGTATTCAGTCCTGAGACTGGTTTGATGCAGCTCTCCATGCTACTCTATCCTGTGCAAGCTTCTTCATCTCCCAGTACCTACTGCAACCTACATCCTTCTGTATCTGTTTAGTGTATTCATCTCTTGGTCTCCCTCTACGATTTTTACCCTCCACGCTACCCTCCAATACTAAATTGGTGATCCCTTGATGCCTCAGAACATGTCCTACCAACCGGTCCCTTCTTCTAGTCAAGTTGTGCCACAAACTCCTCTTCTCCCCAATGCTATTCAATACCTCCTCATTAGTTACGTGATCTACCCACCTTATCTTCAGCATTCTTCTGTAGCACCACATTTCGAAAGCTTCTATTCTCTTCTTGTCTAAACTATTTATACCTACTCCGAACTTTTCTTTTGTTTCCTTCACTGCATGCTCAATATACAGATTGAATAACATCGGGGATAGGCTATAACCCTGTCTAACTCCCTTCCCAACCACTGCTTCCCTTTCGTGCCCCTCGACTCTTATAACTGCCATCTGATTTTTGTACAAATTGTAAATAGCCTTTCGCTCCCTGTATTTTACCCCTGCCACCTTCAGAATTTGAAAGAGTATTCCATTGTCAAAAGCTTTCTCTAAGTCTACAAATGGTAGAAACGTAGGTTTGCCTTTCCTGAATCTAGCTTCTAAGATAAGTTATAGGGTCAGTGTTGCCTCACATGTCCAAACATTTCTACAGAATCCAAACTGATCTTCCCTGACGTCGGCTTCTACCAGTTTTTCCATTCGTCTGTAAAGAATTCGCGTTAGTATTTTGCAGCTGTGACTTATTAAACTCATAGTTCGGTAATTTTCACATCTGTCAACACCTGCTTTCTTTGGGATTGGAATTATTATATTCTTCTTGAAGTCTGAGGGTATTTCCCCTGTTATCAATAGTGGCACTAAACTGATTGTGCCTTCGTTTTCACATCAGGCCGCCCTTGCTTTCTTCGGAACTGCAAATATTGCATTCGATTCCAAATTTGATGAAACTTCCGAAGTTTCGTATATTCCACTCACGAGCTTGTATAGTTCTGTCTCCGGCCTTCGGCCCACTTCCCATGTAAGATGCACTGATATTTCGCAAAGACGTTTGTGCGAAGGTTTTTTTTTTCTCAATTCAGTTATGAGGATTTAACTTCATCAACCATCTTTTTGCAGCAAGTCCTCATTTTAAAATGGCCTAATTTCGCCTTGCCGACTGTAAATTATATGTAAGCACTGTTCCCAACTTCCCGCCACTGAAAATCGTCTCGGAGCTGAGCGACACAGAGACAAAAAGAACGAGTGTGAATGAATGGCTGTTCGTCTGTGGCGGCGGAGAGGAGGGAGGGACACGTGACGCCTCTTCAGCCCCCGAGTTCGCCGCTGACGGCTCGATGCGGCTGCTTCGTCCCTGGGAACGCGGGAAGCGTTTCTCAAGCACGAAGAAGACTACGACCAACTCCCAGCGCAGCAGGGCTTCATGTTCACAGTTTTACACTCCCGCAGGCGTACGAGTGGTCAGCATTTAGCGGCCTTTGTAGTACAAATCTCTGGCTACGTGTTCCTAGGCGGCTACGGTGTAACTTGCTGTTCTTTCTTGCCTTCCGAGCGCCTTCTTACCGAGGACACACTTCGGAAGCAATGACAACGAGAAACCCGACTCGCTCTATGCTGTCCGAAGAGGTGCAGCTGCAAAGGAAATCTCACACAAAACCCGCCAGTGCGACCGATTTTAGAGTACTGTTCCAGTTCAAATGGTTCAAATGGCTCTGAGCACTATGGGACTTGACTTCTGAGGTCATCAGTCCCCTAGAACTTAGAACTACTTAAACCTAACTAACCTATGGACACCACACTCATCCATGCCCGAGGCAGGATTCGAACCTGCGACCGTAGCGGTCGCGTGGTTCCAGACTGTAGCGCCTAGAACCGCTCTGCCACTCCGGCCGGCTACTGTTCCAGTATTTGGAGTATTTTCAAGTACGATTGACAATGCACGTCGAATAAATACAGAGACGTGCCACTATATGATAACATACGAAAGCATAACAGAAGTACACGTGGGAACTAAAATGAAAAGTCATGGAAGAAAGATGACGCAGTTTTCGCGAAACTCTGCTGGGTGATTTTAACCGGCCACACGCGATGTTATTGCCGCTTGCAATGCGGAGCTGGTTTGAGTTTCTCTTTTTCTTATGTTCCCGGCCCCCCCCCCCCCCCTCCACACACACACACAGAATTTATTTAATTTCAGGCATAGCTGTAACAGTTTCCATATCGTTATTTTTGCTTAAATAATTTGCCCACATTGAGTTGCATACGGTTGCAAATGATAAACAGTGAAAGAAAAGAGGCACTATAAAAGCGTAATACTTCAGGAAAACCACACCATGTGGTAAAAAGGTACGAGTACGTAACTTTGTGTGTTCTTCAAAAATTTGTAATTACAAATTTAAAAAGTAATATTTACATGTGTACAAACAGTAAGACACATTCTTTATGTTTAACAGCCAAAGAATAAAAGCCCACTGATGACGCTGGAACTGCAGTGAAACATGTTTGCGATGTAAAACAAAATTGTATTTTTCTAAAGACGGACCGCATCCGAAGACACATGTAAAGTATCTTCATTGGCTCACACTGGGGGCAACAGCGATGAAACGCCGTCAACTATATCGTACTGCCTGGCACAAAACGGAGCTGGTTGGTTGGCTGACTTGCGGGAGGGGACCAAACAGCGAGGTCATCGGTCTCATCGGATCAGGGAAGCATGGGAAAGGAAATCGGGCCGTGCCCTTGTCGAAGAAAACGTTCCGGCATTTGGCTGAATTGATTTAAGGAAACCACGGAAAACGTAACTCAGGATGGCCGCACGCTGGTTTGAACCGTCGCCCTCCCGAATGCGAGTCCAGTGCGCTAACCACTGCGCCACCTCGGTCGGTCAAAACATGGAATACTAGCTGCTCGATGCATCTGTGTGATACAATAGGTGGGGAGGGGACTTTCGAGACAACTGATGTGCACGAATGTATTGATTCATATATATGAAGCAAAGCTACATCCTCTCTACTTATTTTCTCAGTAAATCTCTTAGTAGTTGCTTAAAAAAATTTTTGAATCATGGTTTTTTAGACTTGCACGTGTTCTTTGCTATGCAGTCTCTCACACTCAGTTATAAGGAAACTATTTGTTATTGGCAGTGATTTTTCCCTATCTGGTAGTCTTACAACACAGACTCATAACAAACTGGTTTTGTTTTTAGCTATTGCCCTTAGCTGCTGTGATATACCTGGACATAAGTGAACCGCTGCGCTCGTTATGAAAAAGTCTGCAGTGAAAAATGTAGTTGCTGGCCAGTTTCCGTTTGGTGCATTTCAGATCATATACCGTTGCGCATGTAACTGAGCCAACATATCGAAATTATTTTCAACGGTGGAAAGAGAGCCGTAACTTTTTCCAGCCAAGAGTAACTAACTGATACGTAGTGGAGGCTGTCCGCGAGGAGGTTGGCAGCGACCGGCCACACGCGATGTTATTGCCGCTTGCAATGCGGAGAGCTGGTTTGAGTTTCTCTTTTTCTTATGCTGCCGCCACCAAACGAAGTGCTCCCTCGCACGTGTGCTTTCAGGCTGGATAGACATCTTCAACTGTCCACTCCCTTCTGTGCTTGCGCATAGCCAACAGGCTAACTGAGCTAGGTTTGTTCGATTGAACAGTTGTCGCTTTTTAACGTTTACCATTATTTATATATGTACCACACTCAATGAAGCATCATACTTTTTAATGTCACTCCAACACATGCACCAACTTACTTCATTGTATTGAGTAGCTTCTCAGCAGGAGAAAACGCGCAATTCGAAAAGGTGTACGCTGTTTTGTCAGTTGTCTTTCAGTGGAAAGTATGTGGACTCATTCAGTGGTTTTCGTGAAAGTTGTGTTCGTGCTGAGACTGCCGAGCTTCAAAAATTAAGACACAATAATATCCATTCTAAAAGAAGTCATTATTTCAACTGAGGCGCGAATGTAATTCGTGTTGTGTTGTCATGTCGCTTACTGTGTCGCCGCAGTGGAAACACTAGTGCTGTACGAATAGCCGTCGCGGCGTGCGACCTTTACTGCAACTTTTCGTATCGCATATATCATCACCTCAGCGGTAATCTTGCCTTAAACTAAAAAAAATTTATATTTTACTCTCTCTACCGAGTTTAATACTATGCTGAAGCATAAGTTTGTAGCATTTTTGTTGTTGCATGTTGCTACTACGGTTGCTATGGGTTTATTTATCGATTGTCGTTTTTTATTTGTAGTTCAATGTTGATATTTGAGTTTATATATAGTCATTTTGTCATTTGATTATAGTGAGTGGAGCTTGGACGCTAGAAAATGGAGTGCCAAGTGGAGAAATCGAAACACTTCCAGCATAGTCTTCTTTTGGGTTCAATAGAGGGGCAGGCAACCAGAAATATTTGCGCCGTGTATGGGGATAATGCCATTGGACGGAGCACGGCAAGAAAATGGTATTCTCATTTTAAGGACGGTAGTTTTGAAATTAGTGACTCCACGTTCAGGAAGGCTTTCGGGGTTTGATGAAGATTGTTGAAACGCATTAATCCACAAGAACCCACATCAGTGTACTCGAGAGCTGGCAGATGAGATGAACTGTTATCATTCCACCATCGTGCGACACTGGCATTCAATGGGGAACGAATAAAACTCGCGAGAATGGGTACCGCATGAGGTGGAACAGCGGCGGTGTCGTGTACTACGATTTGCTTCCCTGAACGCAGTCCAAGAACAACAATTAGGAAGACTGCCTGGGTTGGGAAGTCATTCCGCACCCACCTTCTTCACTTGATCTTTCGCTCTCAGATTTTCACCTTCTCCGATCTCTATCGAACAGCCTTTAAGGAAATTCCATTCCGGACGAAAATGCGCTGCGAACATGGTTCCACGAGTTCTTCGCCTCAAAACCACCTCATCTGCATGGTCACGGAATCGGGAAAGTTACCCCGGCGTTGCCAGACTGTTATAAATAGTGGAGGAGAATATACATGGGTTGGGTAAAAAGTAGTGACAACACGGTTGTAATTCACATCAGACTTTATCGACAGAGAAACGTCCTGGTAGATTAAAACTGTGCTGGACCGAGACTCGAACTCGGGATCTTTGCCTTTCGCGGGCAAGTGCTCTATCATCTGAGCTAGCCAAGCACGACTCACGCCCCGTCCTCAGAGCTTTACTTCCGCCAGACTTTTACGGTAGTACATGCCTCCATCATAACGGCCCCGCATTTCGCTTACCTTCCGCCACACAAAAAGCACACCGTCAGCGCATTCATCCCTGCCGGTGTCTCGCCTGGACCACCCTATGGCATGGATGATGTCTTGTCTTATATTTAGAACGTGAGAAGAAGAGGTTCCTTTATTTTGGTGAACAGGTCGTAATCGTAGGGACTCTCATCGAATGAATACAGGACGCAGGAGTTCCTGCACGGGGTTCGCAGTGCGGCATTGCGCATTGTCATAAAGGATGATGGGATGCAGTGCCAGAAGGAAACATTGTTGTGAGCTCCGGCTACGTGCCACTTCAGTCTTGATCCACGCACGTTGTTCGTGTTGCCTAAATATACCGTTAGGGCGCTTGAGCTGGCCTTCCGCACTTCCAGACAGTGCACAAAGCAACAGACTCAAACACAGCCGCTCACTGCACTGCTTCAACTGACCTACTGCTATCGGCAAGAGACAGCAGGCATGTAAAAAAAAAGAAATAAAAAGTTCAAATGGCTCTGAGCACTCTGGGACTTAACATCTGCGGTCATCAGTCGCCTAGAACTAATTAAACCTAACTAACCTAAGGACACCACACACATCCATGCCCGAGGCAGGATTCGAACCTGCGACGGTAGCGGTCGCGCGTTCCAGACTGTAGCGCCTAGAACCGCTCGGCCACCCCGCCGGCGCAGGCATGTCATGTGACGCACATCCTTCATGTGATGGTAGTGTTGCCACCACTTTTTATACAAGCCATCTATTACAGACGACTTAGTCTCCTTTATGTGTATATCTGTTACGGGAAAACGCTACGAAGTTGTACACCAACCTAATAGACACATTTTTACTGAAGCAAAACGACTACACATTGACTACTTCTTCAGTTTTTATTAAAAGTTTCTAAAGATCTCGGGACTCACTTTTAACGGAAACGAGTGATTTATTGTTTTAATCTTCAGCACTGGAATAATATACAGAAATCTATTTATACTGCAAAGGAATGTCTATGTAATCTTTGGTGCAGACTTTCCAGTTCTGAGTTTAGAGGGCAGCATACGCTAAGCCTTATTTCATACCAATGAACCATTTTAATAGTATAATTTACATTCATTGACGAGTAATGATCAATAATTGACATTACGATCTATTCCAACTACAACTGTTCCTTCGTAGTTATATATAGACTTATCTAATGATGAACGTGTTTTCTGATTGGCTACTTATGTCATACTCAGAACGGTGGGTGTGTCCAGCCCTATTAATACCCGTTCCCTCCATGCACGCCGGCCGCGGTAGTCTGGCGGTTCTAGGCGCTCAGTCCGGAACCGCGAGACTGCTACGGTCGCAGGTTCGAATCCTGCCTCGGGTATGGATGTGTGTGATGTCCTTAGGTTAGTTAGGTTTAAGTAGTTCTAAGTTCTAGGGGACTGATGACCACAGATGTTAAGTCCCATAGTGCTCAGAGCCATTTGAACCATTTGAACCTCCATGCACAGTCAGCAGTTACACGAGCGTCGAGAGTCGACGGAACTCATCTAGCAGTGTCCATCCACCACTTCGGGTATAATTTATTTCTATTTATCTTATTTTTATATATTTTTTCAAATGCTTATTATAATGTCTATACTATTTTGGCAATATACCTTTGCAGAGTCTGAAGATGACTTTCAGAGAGACGAAACCGGTCACACACTCCAATAAAGAAATATTTCAACAAGATTGCGATCAAGACCGTTAAATTTTAATTTTGCCTATGTAATACTTTTAAAAAATCCTTTTCCACAAACGCTATATTTAGATATATTTTGAAAGGTCTCACCGAGAGCCCAAGGAAAAGCAGCTGATGTGTGGGGAAGGGGTGGGGAGAAAACGGCGCTTGCGTGCAAGAACGCCAGAAAATGTAACATATCGATCCATAAAAAAGTGTCCAGAGCCATTTATCGTGAAATCCCAAAACTATTTCGTCAGTAACCAACGTAACTTGCCCTTCATAGACGCATTCCGGGTGCCGGATGAGCGTGTTACGTGGCGGCGGTCGTGGCGGGTGGCGGCGTTCAATACCAACTGGAGCGGCCAACTGTGCTCTGCCCCAACGACCGTATGGCCGGCTTCCGGTCGGGCTGGAACCGGAGTCTTGCCCGGCAGGCACGCCACGGTGGTGCTGTTGCCCATAAAACGTGACGCTGCCGCTCGCGGGCAACCTGTTCTGCACTGAAGCACGCGTGGCGAAACTTTGGGAATTTCCGAGAAACTACGGCTCGCTACGAAGCAGATAACAGCTGAACCCCGTCAAAGTCCCCACGATACTATTCGAGTACGTGACGCGCGTACTGCGCTACAGTGAAGGCCGGTAGAAGAATTCCGGAAGAGGACATATCAAGAATGGTGGAGTCACAACGGGCGGGAGAATTTCAGGTCAAATGTTTGATCTAAATCTTTCTGAGGTCACAGCCAAGTCCGCTGCAAGCTGACGATTAGTAACAAACCTAAAAAAAAGTTAATTAGCGTTCCTCGAACATTTTAGGTTAGGCTTTACCGTGACGTATTGATATCCAATGAAACAACACGTTTACTGTTACTAGTCACTGTTTATTTACATTTCATGGGTTTAAACCTCCATCATCAGGTGGATTTACATGTTACTACGAAATGTTTGTATTGTGTAACAACTTTGGGGCAACATGTGGCACTGTCTTCAGTGGTTCAAAAATGGCTCTGAGCACTATGGGACTCAACTGCTGAGGTCATTAGTCCCCTAGAACTTAGAACTAGTTAAACCTAACTAACCTAAGGACATCACACACATCCATGCCCGAGGCAGGATTCGAACCTGCGACTGTAGCGGTCTCGAGTCTTCAGTGGTCACAAGTTCCTTTCTCTGCCGTTACACATCACATGTAAACTGTCGTAATATGTGAACAACTAATTACCACGCACCGAAATTGTTTACACGCTATGACAATTTACATGTGATGTATTACGACAGAAAAAGATGCCTGTGAGACAGCGCCAAAGGTTACCACAAACTCTTAACACACCACTAACTCTTAACACAACACGAACATCTCGCAGTAACACATGTAAATCCACTTGATGGTGGAAGTTAAAACCTCTGAAATGCGTTGGGACACAAACAGTGACGCAACAGTAAACTTTTTTCATTCGATATTGTTGCTCGTCTCAATTGTACTTCATCCACAGAGAACTGACGAGTTCATAATATCATGATATCATAATAGATACTTACGAGATTATGTGGTACAAAAACAGCAACCTTAAGAAGCACTGCAAGGAGAAAAAAATACCGTTTTAGAGCGCTAAGCAACACCTTTACGCTTATACGACGCCGACGACGTATGGAAGTTTAGGTGTGGTGGTCAAGCGTGCACAAATAGCCGCAATTGTGAAGACGAACACTCGCGACAAGTGGGAAATTCGGGATCAAGTCCAGGTCCGGAACAATTTTTTTCAATATCGTCATTCCAAACTACAACTGGAGGTTGCCCGTATCCGCAACTGCGAACACATTCGCCTTATCTGTAGGTGTTCTACAACAAAATTTACTTCTACTGAAAATCCATACAAACGCAAATAAACATGGATAAAAATGCATTTTTTCATAGTGTCCGTTCAGAATGTTACCTAAATAGCCCAGAAAGTTGAAATATGTTTTCCTGTCCCAGTCGCGAATGGCTTGCCGGAATAACGATTGTTGGTAAGCCTCCATCAGAGCTGAAATCTAATTTTTATCTTCATGGCGCTTTCTCGAAATTTATGCACGAGGAAGCAATATACTGGTTGACTCTTTTAGGAACTATACTCTCGGAATTTTAACAGTAAACCACACTGTAATGCAGAATCCCTCTCTTGCAGCAATCACTGTATTTGGCTGAGTATTTCTGAGACACTTTCGTGCTTACTACACTGAAGTGCCAAAGAAACTGGTATAGGTATGCCTATTCAAATAAAGACACACATGTAGAACACGGCGCTGCGGTCGGCAACGCCTACATAAGACAAGTGACTGGTGCAGTTGTTGGGTCGGTTACTGCTGCTACAATTGCAGGTTATCAAGATTTAAGTGAGTTTGAACGTGGCGTTATGGTCGGCGCACAAGTGATAGGACACATCATCTGCGAGGTAGCGATGAAGTGGGGATTTTCCCGTATGACCATTTTACGAGTGTAACGTGAATATCAAGAATCCGGTAAAACATCGAATCTCTGACATCGCTGCCGCCGGAAAAAGATCCTGTAAGAACGGGACCAACGACTACTGGAGAGAATCGTTCAATGTGACAATGTGACTCCTAATTGCTTCAGATTTCAATGCTGAGCGACCATGTGTCAGCGTGAGAACTATTCAACAAACATCATCGATATGGGCTTAGGGAGCCGAAGGTCCATTCTTGTACCCCTGATGACCCCGTATGTTAGCAGGGGACTGTTCAAGCTGGTGGAGGCTCTGTAGCGGTGTCGGGCATCTGCAGTTAGAGTGATATGGGACCACTGATACGTCTATATATGACTGACAGGTGACAAGTACGTAAGCATCCTGTCTGATCACCTGCATGCATTCATGTCCATTGTGCATTCCGACAGACTTGGACAATTCCAGCAGGGCAATGCGACAACCCACGCATCAGAATTGCTACAGAGTAACTCTAGGAATACTCTGCTGAGTTTAAATAGTTTCTCTGGCCACCAAACTCTCCAGAAATAAACATTACTGAGCATATCGGGCTGCCTTGCGACGTGCTGTTCAGAAGAGATCTCCACCCCCTCGTACTCTTACGGATTGATGGATTAGCCCTGCAGGATTCATGGCATTAATTCCCTTCAGCACTTCTTCAGACATTAGTCAACACCAAGCCAAGTCATGTTGCGGCATTTGTGAATGCTCGCGGGGACCCTACACGATATTAGGCAGGTGTACCAGTTTCTTTGGGTCTTCAATGTATAAGGAACGTACTGCTCTTCTTCGGAACTTCTCTATTTCCTACATCAATCCTATCTGGTACGTATCCCAGACTGACGAGCAATAATCAAGAAATGGGCGCACGAAGGTTTTTGTGAACTACTACTTTTGTGGGTCGACTACACATCCTGAGTAAAATGATAATTAAATCCAAGACCCTAAGCTGTCGACAGGCGTTGATATACATCAACGGGAACAGTTGAAGATGTGTGCCCAGACCGGGATTCGAACCCGGGATCTCCTGCTTACATGGCAGACACACTACCCGTCTGAGCCACCGGGGACACAGAGGATAGTGCGACTGCAGGGATTTATCCCCTGCACGCTCCCCGTGAGACCCACATTCCCAACTTAATGTCCACACACTACATTCGTAGTACCCCTGCCAATTACACTCATTACCCGCGGCAGACAATCTTACCGAGTTCTGTAAGAGTTCGGGCAACGCGTGTGCATCCATCGCAGAAGATGGAGGTCAATGGAAGGTTAGCCTTAACTATATGAAGATGGTATCAGTTCTTTCGGACATGTCGGAAAGAACAGGTGCCATCTTCATACACATCTTGAGGATTCTTCCAATCTATCTCAGTCTGAGATCTGCTTTAGCTGTAATAGTTCTATGTGGTCGTTCCACTTTATAAGTCACTCCCAAGCATACTCCTAGATATATTAAGGATGTGAATGCTTCCAGTGCTAGTTCCGCAAACGTTTCCTCATACGAAAGGGTCTTCCCGTCTAAATGTGCAATATCTTACAATTGCTTAAGTTAAGGATCAACTGCCAATCTTGCAATAAGTGTCGACGCTCTGCAGGTCTTCCTGCTTTTCGCTACAAATTTCTACCGTCGCGACTACTCTGTATGCAACTGCATCATGAACAAAAAGCCTCATGGAACTTCCAATGTTATCCACTAGCACATTTATGTATTCTGTGGACAGTAATATTCGTACCACACTCCCTTGGGGTACGACCGAAGTTACTTTGCGTCTGAAGATTTCTCTCCGTTGAGAGTGACATGCTGCTTTCTGTTTGCTAGAAACTTTTCAGCCCCCTCACAGCTGGTCGGATATTCCGTACGCTCGTATCTTATTCATTAGGTGACAGTTATGAACTGTATCCAACGCCTTCCGGAATACGGCATCTGCCTAGGCGCCTCAATCTAGTGCTTTCTGAGTCTCGTGGACGAACAGAGACAGCTGAGCTCATGACTGTCGTTTTCGGAACACATTTTGATTCCTACTGGGAGATTTTCGGTCTCCAGAAATATAATACGCAGGTAGATACTACGCTTTAAAATTATAGAAGACACCGACATCAGAGATGTGGGTTTGTTCGTCGGTTCGACGACGGTTCTTGAAAACGGGAATGACTTGCCCTTTTTTACAAGCACTAGGAACGCTACGCTCCTCTAGCGAACTACGGTACACTGCTGCTAAAAAAGGAGCAAGTTTTTTCGCTTTTAGAATCTCACCGATATCCCATCAGATCTAATGATCTCTCCTCTGTCGAGCGCTTTCAGCTGCTTTTCACTTATTTCGATACCTGTGATTTTGTCCTTCGTGCGACGGTTTAAAGAAGGAACTACAATACGATCTTTCTCAATAAAACAATTTTGGGAAGAGATGTTTCTTATTTTGGCCTTCTGTCATCTTCAGTTTCGATGTCATTATGGTGTTGCAGGACAGCTAACTTCCATTCGTTTAGTGAACTTAAGACTAAAACTACTTGGGACTGTCAAGTGCTACTGCATAGAGTGACACCCAGCAAATTTATCTGTAAGCCTCTTATCGGCACAAATGTTGGATCAGCATGACGCAGAGTGCTGATACTACGCTACAGACTACTGAATGAGTAATACCACCACAGTAGTCATTCTTCACCTCTCTTCTAACCAACGGGTATAAAAGAACGAATTGCATCCAGTGATTATGGATGTATTTGTGGTGGCCAAGTGCATCGCATATTACACACACTCTTTTCTCGCACGGATTTCATATTCCAACGCGCGGATCATCTAGTTCACAATGTTCAGTCTGTTTGGCGTGGTTTAATGAACACGGGCGGGAATTCCTTTACCTTTTTGTTATTAACCTTCGCTGGACATCGGTTGGGTCATTTTCTGCTGGGGAGCAATTGCGTGGGGTACGATTGTACATCTCGGTAGATTCGCCAAGTGTTTTGTTGACTCAGCTTGCCTTTTTGTCATACGATAAACAGGCAGCTTCCATCTTACTAAATTTCCCGAAAGCTTTTGACACAGTGCCCCACAGCAGACTGTTACCGAATGTAAGAGCGTATGGAATAGGTTCTCAGTTACGTCAGTGGCTCGAAGGCTTATTAAGTAATAGAACAAAGCGGTCGACGAGTGTTCATCAGAGAAAAGTGTATCACTAGGAGTGCCCCTGAGAAGTGAGATGGATCGCTCTTGTTCTCCACAGACATAAACTGTGTGACGGATAGGGTGAGCTACAACCTCCGACTGTTTCCTGATGACGCTGTCGTGTACAGTAGATGGGTACCGGATGGCTTTGACAGAAGTTCTGTTTGGTGTGATGAAAGGCAGCTTGCTCCACATGTGAGAAAAAGTTAGTTAATGCAGATGCGTAGACAAACAATCTTGTAATTTTCAAATCAGTAATACTGGTTTTATGCCTGACACTGTCGCGTCGATTAAATTATGTTGGTGTAATGCTGCAAAGCCAACGGCCTTGCCGCAGTGGTAACACCGGTTCCCGTCAGATCACCGAAGTTAAGCGCTGTCGGGCTGGGCTATCACTTGGATGGATGACCATCCGGTCTGCCGAGCGCTATTGGCAAGCGGGGTGCACACACTTGTCAGCCCTTGTGAGGCAAACTGAGGAGCTACTTGACTGAGAAGTAGCGGCTCCGCTCTCGGAAACTGACATACGGCCTGGAGAGCGGTGTGCTGACCGCATGCCCCTCCATATCCGCATCCAGTGACGCCTGTGGTTGACGATGACACGGCGGCCGGTCGGTACCTTTGGATCTTCATGGCCTGTTCGGGAGGAGTTTAGTTTTTAACGTTTCAAAGCAGTATGAGATGCAATGAGCACGTAAGATCAGTAGTGGGAAAGGCGAATGGTCGACTTTGGTTTATTGGGAGAATTGTAGCATATACACCGCGTATAGGACACAAACTCGACCCATTCTTGAGCACTGCTCGAGTGCTTGGGATCCCCGTCCCGTCGCATTAAAGGAATACATCGAAGCAATACAGAGGCGACCAGTTAGATTTGTTACAGGTAGGTTCGATAAACACGCGAGTATTTCGCAAATGCTCCGTAAACACAAATGGGAACCTCTTGAGATGAAACGACGTTCTTTTCGCTTAACTTCACGGAGAAAATATAGAGAACCGGCGTTTGCGGTTGAGTGCAGAACGATGCTACTGCAGCTGACGTACATTTCGAATAAGGACCGCGAAAACAAAAGAAATTAGGGTGGTACGAGGCATTTAGAGAATCTTTTCTGCAAGTGAACGGGAATGACTGGTAGAGAGAGGTACAAGGTACCCATCGCCATAATGGTTATGTGGAATATGTATGTAGATGAAACTGCATCACTGAGATAGGCATCAGCTAAGACGAAGCGCATTCAATTTTATGCCCGGATCTGATGACCCACGGAGTGTCTGCGACATCCGCGCACACGCACGCACGCTCTCTCTCTCTCTCTCTTACACACACACACACACACACACACACACACACACACACACACACACACACACACACACACCTCACCACGTACTGGATGTTGCAAACACCGATACAGAGCTTCTTGAATGTGTTATATGTGGCGCTATGAATGTTAAGATGGAACCACTGAACCGTGACGTGTACTGTCATGTAGTCTAGGAGATTATTTAATGTTGATTAGTTTGTCACTTGACAGTGCCAGTTACCGCATTAGTTCATGCTTTTTTCAAATCTGTGCAGCTAGTTGCTTAAAAAGAACATCACGCTCAAGGCAAATACTTCGTTTTATTATTATCATGACTGCTGCTGATGATTATTTCGGTTGAGGGGGCGCTCGACATCACGATTATCATGACTGCTCTCCGGGGCGTCTCCCAGCAGAAAGAACGAGAGTAGCATACGCCTGATCCCCTCCTCGTGTCAGTCACATTTCAGAAGGCAATTCCTTTCAAAATTACAATAAATACAATAATTTAAATGTTCCAAAATGTTCTTAAAAGCTAAATATAGTTATTAATAATAGAATCCAATTATTATTTTCTTCTTACCGGGGAAAATTCTCCGTAATATGTGGCGCTCACAATGCCCGAACACCTGGGAACTTAATATTGGTGGAAACTAACATGCGTAAGTAATATCTTTCAGACCTTTACAGACTCCAGGGCAGCCGTCTGCTAGAAGTAATTATTGCAAGGTTATAAAGGAAATCATTGATGTACAGGAAGGACTCCAAAACAGAATGACAGAGGTCACAGTGGACACAATCCTCTATCCCAAGGCCGAGAAAGCGGACAGGTGCGGAGCGAAATGAAGATGACGCCGAGTGGCTTCATTGTCAAGCGCGAAATTGAGCATCACGGAGAAATAGTGAAAAACAGTGCTTTTTTCAACAAGTTTTCCGCAGTCTCCGTGGCGCAGTTGGGCGCGAAAGACTAGACGTCTGGTAGAGCAAAAACTGGCACTAGCATCACAACAACACTCCAGCTCATTCGTCGACCCTGATTCAGCTTTACTTGTAGGATCGGAGGTATTGCAATGACTTTCTAATCTTACTACAAATGAGCCACTGTGACATCTGGTCCTTTACGTAATTAAAGACGGCCATTGAAAGCCACTCGTTTTGAGTGTGGAGACGCGGATCCCCTTACACAGGAGCGACGGATAGCAGCGATCCTCGCATGCATTATCGCTTGCAATCAGATGCTCGCCTAGATCCTGACACACACACACACACACACACACACACACACACACACACACACAGGCAATTTGCCTAGCAGTTTTAGTCACTTTTATGGACGCCACAGTGTCGACAACCATCAACTGTTGTTTTAATTTTTTGGTTAGTTACATGTTCCACATATCATTTCAACGATTCAATTATCGAAATGATTTGGAACGAGTCAGTTCACAGGTGCACTTAAAAGCCATTTACAGGCTACCAGTTTTTAAACAGAAACTCATCCATGGAACGGAGGAAGTTGGGTCAGACAGTTTACGATATTGGGCAACCGATCTAAAGTTTTTGTTGCTGCATATTGAACTCCTTTCTGAGCCACTGACAGCTTTGAAAATGGGTTACAAAGGTAATTTTTTCCTCTAGTGTTGTACGCATACACAATGTTCTTTTCAAACTGTGATGCATTATTTGTGACGGCTTTCATTTGCGAATATTAGTATTGATATGGTGCAGTTGAAACGCCCAACCCCTGAAGTGGTGCCTACATGGCCACTCCGGTTGACCACCACTTATTTTCTCACAGCTCACTTTTGGGCCAAAATATGTCAGCAGATTGATTCATTTATTTGTGAGACTAGGAATTATATGAAGAGCAAATCCAGCTGAAACAATAAGTTCACTGTTACCAGTCACCGTTTTATTTATTTCCACGACGCGTTTCGAAGATTTAAACCTCCATCATCGGGTGGATTTACATTAGTAAGTATTACATTTGTGTGTGTGTTGTGTTACGATTTTTGGAGGAACTTGTGGCACTGCCTAGTAGAGAAACGAGACACTATTTCAGAATATGGTTTAGGATAACTTTTGACGAAAAATTAAACTGATATCTAATGGTAAATATTAAATAAGTAAACTACAGTACCTTCAGTGATCACAGGTTCCTTTTGCTGTCGTAACACATCACATGTATACTGCCACATTTGTAAACAAATATGGCGTCTGGAATCAGCTGGGTGCAAAGTTCGTATAACAGAAGTGAAGACATACTCGCAAAGTGCAAAGAATATACACCATAACAATATTATTACAGAATAATTGCTTTAAGCATTTGGCGGTGTTTGTTTTGAGGGGTCAAATATATGTGTGTGTATATCAGGTCGTATATAAATCCAATTCTGACAAGTTAGAACAGCAAACATTCGTACTCGTTTATACAATCAGGTGAAATGTTAAAATGGCTTAAACTTCATTCTTATTGATAACAATTAGGTGAAATGTTACAGACTATAATTACAATGATCATATTGGCTACAACAGTAAAATCATACATACATTACATTCTTTGATTGGGGTTAATAGACAGATGTGAAGTGAGGGGCTAGAGGCAGAAGGAGAGGTAGAGAGAGAAAAAGTGTGTGTGTGTGTGTGTGTGTGTGTG
Organism: Schistocerca nitens; assembly: GCF_023898315.1. Classification (NCBI taxonomy): domain Eukaryota; kingdom Metazoa; phylum Arthropoda; class Insecta; order Orthoptera; family Acrididae; genus Schistocerca; species Schistocerca nitens. Next base: position 212,925,959 of record NC_064617.1, read on the forward strand.
TGTGTGTGTGTGTGTGTGAGTGAAAGGGAGAGGGAGAGGGGGGAGAGGGAGAGGGGGGAGAGAGAGAGGGAGAGAGGGGGAGAGAGAGAGAGAGAGAGAGAGAGAGAGAGAGAGAGAGAGAGAGAGAGAGGGGGGGGGGGGGGGGAGAGAGAGAGAGACAGAGAGAGAGGAAAAAGTGATTATTGAGAGGAAACATTTACATGGCAAGGAGTCTTAAGATTGCATGTTGCATATAGTAGCTGCCTAAAGGTTGGAGTAATACATTGGTTAATGCTATGAAATATGCAGATAGATATACATTTGTGCCAGTAGTTGATGTACATACAGTGACTGGTAACAGTGAACTTATTGTTTCATTTAATGTCAGTAACAGTCACGGTAAAGCCTAACCTAAAAATGTTCGCATTTAAAGTAAAATCCAGCTGATCTTAATTTTTTGAGAAGCTCAGTAAAACGCTTCTTTCAATTTTTTTTATTCCAGTCTTTGATCACAATGTAAAGTCCTTCGACGATAACCGGTTTTAGTCAGTAATTACCATCTTCAGATCTGTTCTACACCATGTCCTAATGTGATGAAGCCTTAATGGTATTGTCAAAACATACAAATACACTCAGCAATGACTACGTGACGATGCTTTGCTGAGTATTTATATGTTTTGATGAAGCCACTAAGGCTTTATCACATTAGGACATGGTGCAGAACAGATCTGAAGATGGTCTTTACTGACTGAAACCGATCAGCGTCGAAGAACTTTGTATTGTGATCAAAGACTGGAATAAAAAGCATTTGACAGTACCTGGATCACTGTCTGTATTTGAGACTATGTCGCAGCTTGTGACGCTCCTTTCAGTTCAAGTTTTCATCAAAACGTACACCCCAAAATTTGGACCGTTCTACCTATTTACTGACTCCTGTTCATCTGCTACATCAATTGTTGGTATGACAATTTGTTGAAAATTTTGGGCTAGTCCATTTTCAGACAATCGCTTAATAACTATTTGTAAAACATCATTAACAATCTCTTCTGTCACTTTCTTTCTAATGGGATTTGTTACAACACTAGTATCGTCTGCAAAATACCAATTCTGCTTGTTGTATATTAAGTTGGAGGTCACACAAGGACCAGTAGTGGGCCTAAAATTGAACCCTGTGGGCCTCCCTTTGTGTTTTTTCCCCACATTGAGTTATTTGGATATTTTTTGAATTCTGTTTATTGAATATTATTCAAACTAGTTGTGTGTAAAGACGCCAGTTCCATGAAACTTGAGTTTTTCTATAAGGGAGATAGAGAAATTTCCGTTTGAGTTCGTTGCTGCAGCGTACAGGCAACATAGGGCGACTCCTATGCAGGTATAGAAGCACGGACATGTAGGCAAAGGATTAGTGTGGTATTTTGCCGGCGTACGTGCAGTAAATGCGGAAACGTTAACTATGGAGACGTTAATACCAAATGCGTCCAAACAGGAGCAACGTGTTGTTGTTCTTTTCTCTGCTGCCCAAGGACAAATACCCGTAGGCAAGCATCGGAGAATGAAGAATGTGTATGGGGCAACATGTCTGTCGAGAACCACCGCAGTGGAATGTTGCGCCAAGTTCCGTGCTGGTCGCGATTCGACAGAAGATGCCGGTCGATATGGGAGGTCAGTATTATCCAAATCAAGTGGCACACACTTTAACACCCGTCCTTTAGTCCTGATTGAAGCTGGTTCCAGAGAGGGGAAATGGAGGTGATTGCAGAGGGAGATCTAGACATGAATATAGTAAGCAGGTTCAAATGGGTGTAGTTTGCACAGGAGCCGGCCGAAGTGGCCGTGCGGTTAAAGGCGCTGCAGTCTGGAACCGCAAGACCGCTACGGTCGCAGGTTCGAATCCTGCCTCGGGCATGGATGTTTGTGATGTCCTTAGGTTAGTTAGGTTTAACTAGTTCTAAGTTCTAGGGGACTAATGACCTCAGCAGTTGAGTCCCATAGTGCTCAGAGCCATTTTTTTGCACAGGATAGACTACCTTCGAACTGAAGGTAACAACAACAACTAGCATAGCTCAACTTTCTTCCACGTACTCAAGCTCTTCTTCCTACTTTTATAAGTTCTTTACTCTTCGTTTTCAATAAATGTTGCATTAGGTCGGTAACAAAAGGAAACCTCGCTTTAGGCTCTTGTCCATTTTAATTTCCTCTAATATTTCTTGTCGAATTCTTGCTTTTGTTGTATTGTCAATAATTTGCTTAATTACATCCTTTATTTACAATAAGACCTAGTTACAATAAAGGAGATGGGAATGTACAAACTACAAGTCTTACATATGGCAGAGAGCATAAGATCTCTCAGATTTTTCCGACTTAAGTGCCCTATATATTCAATATCATTCGGCAAGTAGCAATCGACAAATATTCAGCAGCTCAAAGTACTGATACTAATGGGATGTAGCTTCACATTTTCAACTACTTCGATTTATGAATAACGTGACCAAAGCGCTGCGGTATAATAGATACGTACACTGCTGGCAGTTGTGAGCTTATTTAATACTCTAAATGCGTACAACCTGGGTATTATTAGTAAAAACATTTAGTTTTTAGGTTTTAGAAGCGTATCCGAAGAGATCACTGAGTATAGTTAACTACTACGCCGCTGTTTTGCTGCTACAAGTGTTAACTTATTGGTGTTTAATTTCTCTGGTTTCAGAAACGATCCTTGGCAATTTAACCCTAACAGTTTTTGGAGAAAAAAAAACTGAGCGGTAGCAACTAACGTAGACGGCTGGAATCGCTGTCTCGTAAAACGTAGATTGTATGTTCGAATGCCGCTTCGCGCACAGCTGCAGAATCTTCATTTGTATGTACGGTATATGTTTTATTGTATCACTACATGACAAACCCGGCATTCCCCGGGTATTCATTTTTCCGATTTTCTATTAGAAACGGCACCTTACACGTACTGCTATAGTAGACACTGTGTGAGATGATCCGCAACAGTTTCTGTGCAGTGGGCACAGCTGTTCTGGCTGACTACAAACCGATTTTGTAAATGTCTCTGGGGCAACGCCTCTTCGTAGCTCTACAGACTGCTATCGTTTTCGGGTGCAGCAGTTTGCACATCGCAGTTTAAAGCTGTCAAAAGGGCTGACAGATGCCATGAATTTCATTAAGCTGGCTCGACTGTTGGAGTGTTTTAGTAGTAAAGAATAAATGTATCAAAACTTCATGCATCATGCGGAATTTTTTCAAGCGTCTCATTGTTTATCACGTCTTTATCTCCTGAGCACTGTGTTTTCCTATAATATATTTGTGTAGGTACATTCAGTGGCATATGCGGAAATATGTCGCAAATAGAGTTAGTAGCAAAGAAGTAATAAATTTAAACTTAATGCATGATGCGCCAGTGTTTCACGCACCACAGTGTTTATGACGACGTATCTCCTGAACTGAGATACTTAGGTGGTTCTTACCCTTACAGCGGTTGTTGCCGGATAGTAAGGCATGTGTATCCAAGTGCGAATCAAATCGGTCCCATTCTTTAGGAGGAGATGTACAAGTCGCTGAGTACCTTCAACTTTAAAGTTTAGATAACTACAGGAAAAGGTTTACCTGAAGTTATGCTTTGCGAATTCTATGGAACTTGGAATGACTTGGTGAGTGCACTCCCTTATTTGGATAAAATTGTTTACAACATTAGTACCAGACGGGAAAAAGGATTCAGAATACAACAAACATGAAAACGACGAGGTACGGAACAAAATCTATAAGACAAGAACATATAAAATATCCAAAAAAAAAACAATAGACTATCCTCCAAACGAGCCGTAAAGAACCAGTCTGCGTACCAGGTATAACGTCTCGAAAAATGAGAGAGTGGACGAGAATGATAGATTAGAGAATAGCTCCGAGTAGTAAAAATAGCTCGGAGTAGTAAGCGCTTTCATACAAGCAAAAAAGAAGGGAAAAAGAGAGGTCCGGTAAGTAAAACGAACTCACACGCAGTATAATGCCACCCTTATAATCACCATAAAGCTTTTCGAGACCTCGCATGTGGCTTTCTAACGACGGACGTGTCGTGGCCGCTGGGGCCATAAATTCAGCTGAGGTATGCGCGGTCGCAGCAGACTAAACATGTATTGTCTGCGGAGATCGTGTTTCTGTAGAGAGCGGAAGTAGTTAACTCTGGGTGTCATACGACGCTCGAATAGAAAGCGCGAAAACTGCATTGTGGGAGGAAGGAGAGAGATGGTGGTGCGTTCTCGCTATTTCAGAGTGTCTGCACCTCTCGTTCATATCTCTTCGCTGGTCCACGAGTGGGGAGGTGGAGCAGAAGGAAAACACTTGAATAAGGAATGAATTTCAAAAGTTTAGCAACGCATCCAGGGGTGTGTCACTGAAAACTGAGCAATTCTGATTAGATAATGGACAGACTAAGAAGTGAACTGTATCCATTTAAGTGAAGTGGTCTCGCATTCGTCAAAACCGATATAGGAAAACTTACATCTGGCTGGTCAAATGCAGGTTAGAACACCGTTTCTTCCTTTAACCATTGCGCCACCACCTCAGTTACCTTGACACTAAGCAGTACAGCAGTGGTTCTCACGCTGGGAGGTAATTACCCCCTGAAGGGTAAAATGAAATTTTCGGAGGGGTAAAAACAAAAGGGTTCGATCGTGTTTCAGTCACGAAACTAAATTTATTTTTAAAAGATTTTTCCTATTATCACTATTTCCTAATACGTAAGAATGATTGCAGCGAATATTTACATTATCTCAAAAGCTAGCATATCACGTGACACAATGTGGCTACAGCTTCAGAAATGAATGTATGATCATCATTTTCCTCACGCTGCACACCTACTACACGCGTACTTCGCGCCATGCATCTATGAGAGTAAAACTGAAACACGTAAGTCATATGTATACGTGTTACACGAAAATGCCTTCTCCAGCTGTAGTTAGTTCGCGCAGTGGACCAGAGATTTCATCACTCTTCACTTCGCAATAGATAAATCTATTGACGGTAGTATGTAATGGCTACTACACTGCTGCAAGGGCTACACATTATTATTATTATTATTATTATTATTAATCGCAGTTGGCAGTGGTCAGACACGAAGTATTAGCAAATTGACGTCTTCCAATTTCTGCCTGTTGAGAAGTAAAGACTCAAGCAATCAGATACTTTACAAACAGTAAGTATAGTACACACTTTAACTTGGTTCATATTTAAATAGGGAGTGAAAGGTTGGAAGGAAGGTGAAGAGGAAGCATGTTTTGTAACAGTATATTCCGCAGTGTGGATAGTTAGTTAGCTTCTTTTCTGAGAGTTGTACAGCACCATTAAAATTACTTGATAGTTGACGTCTGTCACTTGCCACTACAGTGTTGCCACATCGGCTGGCGCCCGCCGGAAGTGGCCGCTGCGAGGTATGTCGGAAATGTGAGATGCTCTGTTGACAGCTGATTTTAAGTGGCCAGTGAATGAACTGCGGCAGACGACGCGTTTTTGTAGCCCTGAATTTAAACTCACGTCCTAATGTAACCACAACGTCGTGATGCGCAATGCATCCGAGAAAACGGCTGTCAGCTATCTGAGGCAGAAATAAAACCACGACCGCTTTGTTCACGGCGATTACAGCTAACCTCTACGACCGATCGCTCAGCGCTAAAAGCAAACTGTAACTTCTCGCTATCATTGGTTACCTTAAACTAACGTCACACCACGTACACGAGCTGCCACGTTGTCAACCGATGAGCCGTCCTGATTGGCAGTTGGTTGCAGATTATAGTCGACAAAGCCAGGTGCCAGACGAAAAGAGAATGACACGAAGAAAACTAAGAACAAATAAAAAAAAGTCAATACGATGATGGAAGTGACGTGACAATACGGGAAAAAAACAAATTACGTTTAATCTAACTGACTGAACAAAAATAATAATAATTTAGAAATTTAAAAAAAGTTTCGCTACATCTTACCAGACTCGAATAATCAAACTCTCTTTATCAGATTCAGAAAAAAAAAATGTTCCGCTACATCTGACGAGACTCGACCTTACGGCGTTACATGTAAGATTTGTAAGCTAACCATTACGCTATGCTACAACACTGCGCCAGACAAGTATGTCTATTATTGTGGCGGTCCAATGGCAACGATGAATTGCAGCCTTCAAAAATTCGGTTTCACACGAGTGACGGTGAATCGCGTATTCTGCGTAAGTTTCTAGTATTATTTGGATAATACCGTGTATGAAACGTGATTTCATTAGCATCGCGTGAGAGAGAGAGAGAGAGAGAGAGAGAGAGAGAGAGAGAGAGAGAGAGAGACCGGCTTCTGTGGCCGATCGGTTCTAGGCACTTCAGTCCGGAACCGCGCTGCTGCTACGGTTGCAGGTTCGAATCCTGCTTCGGGCATGGATGTGTGTGTGATGTCCTTACGTTAGTTAGGTTTAAGTAGTTCTAAGTCTAAGGGACTGATGATCTAAGTTTTTAAGCCCCGTAGTGCTTAGAGCCATTTGAACCACACACACACACACACACACACACGTCTCTCTCTCTCACGTGTGTGTGTGTGTGTGTGTGTGTGTGTGTGTGTGTGTGTGTGTGTGTGTGTGTGTAGTAGTAGTAGTAGTAGTAGTAGGGAAACATGTCAACAGCACGCTGCGTACAGAGACGGTCACCCATCATAGGAGTTGAGCAGATAGCACTCGCGATGCACTGAGAATAGCTTCATATGTCTCTAAGAAAAAGAAAATGTTTGTTACTAATGCCCCACATTGACTCATTACGTAATGGTTTAAGAAAAAAATGGTTATTGGAAAGAATTGCACCATTTGATCATACGTAACCGGACACCCTTGTGTAATGTGGAACTGTCCTCTACATGTCGCAGGAGGCGAACCCGCTGGTATAGAACGAAGCTGGGAGTATTGTGCCGTCAGTAGAGAAGCAGTAACAGCAGAATGGGCCGATCAGCAGAGCTCAATAATTTCGAAAGTAGACTTTTCATTGGCTGTCACCTGAGTAACAAAGGCACCAGGGACGTTTCAAACCTCCTTAAGTTGCCCAAGCAGACTGTTGATGTGATTGTGAAGTGGAAAGGCAAAGGAACAACCGCAGCTACCAAGACCAGACAGACCTCATGTGTTGACTGATAGGGACCGTCGCGCATTGAGGGTGGCGGTTGTAAACAGTCGCATAAAATAAGCGGAAGGTATCACTAGTACGTTTCAAGTGCTACCACCAGTTGCACAATGACTACGCCTACGCAGTTCGAAAGAACGGTGTGCTACGGCCGAGCGGCTCTTCATGAGCTGCTTATTTGTGTAGGTGACGCTACACGACGCTTGAGCTGGTGTAGGGAGCGACGCCAATGCACAGTGCAAGACTGGAAACAAGTGACTTGGAGTGGTTAATCACGCTATACCCTGGGGCAATCTGATGCAAGGTTTTGGTTTGGCAAATCGCCCGAGAATGTCGCATGCCATCATATATACTGTGGTGGTGATGGTGGTGTTGTTGCGGTGTGAAGCTGTTTTTCGTGGTTAGGCTGTGGTCCCTACTGCGGCATTTAAGAAAACGCTAAATTCGCAACGATACGAACGAATTTCACAGCTTTGTGTACTGCCTACAGTAGAGGAAGAATTCCTTGATGATGGTTGATGGTATGAAATGACAATGCACCCTGTCACTACGCAGCACCTCTGAGGCAATGGTTTGGAATAACATTCCTCAAATTAACTGGCCTATCCAGAGTCCCAACCAGAATACCTTTCGGATCAGTTAGAAACCCTACTCCGGTCGATACCACAACGTCCAACATCACTACCTCCTCTGGATTCGGCTCTTGACGAGGAATGGGGTGCCGTTCCTCAACAGACCTTCACGCATCTCACTGAAAGTGATGATGATGATTGATTTGTGGGGCGCTCAAATGCACGGGTATCAGCGCCCGTACAAATTCCCAACCTTTGCTCAGTCCAATCTCGCCACTTTCATGAATGATGATGAAGTGATGAGGACAACACAAACATCCAGTCATCTCGAGGCAGGTGAAAAATCCCTGACCCCGCCGGGAATCAAACCCGGGACCCCGTGCTGGGGAAGCGAGAACGCGACCGCGAGACCACGAGCTGCGGACTCACTGAAAGTGTCTCCCGCAGAGTTCACGCCGACATACAGGCGAACGGTAGACATGTATTAATGTCCACTAATGTGTGTCCGGATACTTTTGATCACATAGTGTATATGGGTTTATTTGGCACACAAAGTCACTGAAATCCTTTTTAATAAGAGTGAATTGTTTTCTAATTCCTAAATCGTTGCTAGTACGTCATACGAAAGGCACTCAAATGGTAAACATAGCATTTTGCAATTTGTATAGTTTGACGCTATTATCTGAACAGAAGTGCGTGGTTACCTATAAAAAAAATCCTCAGCATTTATTTGCCACTAATTACAGTTTATTTGCCACTAATTACAGCACTGGGGAAAAATTTGCAGCACCTATTACGAAAAAAACAACAGTGTTGTTTGTCCGTGGAGCATGACGAGTACGAAGTTTCTCATGCAGATTACAGATTACCGATTATTCTTGGCCTGAGTAAACATCTCTGCAGGGCTCATAAAAAGCCGCAAAAGCCGTGAACTTGTAGGGTGGTATTAAACTGCTATTCAGGTTTGTGAATAAAAATAAGAAAGCGTCGGTCGGCCATCTCACTGTTCACACTTCGGCAGGAGAGGAAGGAACCAGTTCTGAACGAAACCGGCAAGTACACAGCAAGCTGAGTCACCGGGGCATCGAATGAACCCGCTCCGCTGCCCTAACACGAAACACACCAGTCTATCGGGAAGCTAGTTCTAGTGCGCTCCAAATGCCGCTACTGCCCTACGATACAGAACGCGCCGAGTATGTTTGCCATCACACTATGGCCGCGAAATTGACGGAAGCGAGATAGCGGAAGTGGGAGCGGCTCACCTGCATTTGCATTCCAGAACGCTGAAACGCTATTTTGAACGCATCGTATAAAAGTAATTCGTTCAAGAACTGCAAGAGCAATCGGTACGCATGCGACAGCTTGCGCTAGCAATTATGTTCCAAAACGCCGCGAATAAAAATGGATTCTTTCGGGGTTCATACCTCGGATTCTATCGGTAATAGAAAGGTAGAGTGAAGTGTTTGGATAGCCCTTGGGCTTGGGACCATCTGTCAAGCCAACACAAGGATTGCCTTCGTGTCACTACATTACAGTGCAAGGTCAAAGCAGGCGTATTACATATTTTCCCTTGCTTAGGCAAATGGAGCAAATCGGTTGGTTCTCTTTGAATTTGATGCTATTTACTGTGGACCTACGGCGCTTAAGGGACACAGCTTGTGGGCGGTTCCTTAGAACCTCTTAAAAAAACTTTTTTGCCATACCATTTCCTTCGTACCAAAACCGTGCCGAGTATTCCAAGACGGCTAAACGGCTGTGATTTTTACGATTTATTCCTAAAATCCCGACCTCGGACAACGTTGAAAATTTTCTAGATATTCTTTATCCGTTTCCGAGATACAGAGGTTCAAAGTTACCCTATTTCTACACGTAAGGGGCTAATACGCTGTAAGATATCTCCGTTGTTATCATAAGGGTTCTGGGAACACGTTGTTGTACTAAAGCACAAGCATGTGAGCAATGAAGCAATCACCTCCAACGACGCACGAGGTTCAAGACACCCGTCTGCTAACGACACCGTGTTCTGTGACGTGAAGAAGTCTGCAACTGTCTGCTGCACATCCTCGTCACACACGAATCGGCGATCCTGCAAGGACTTTTTTAAGAGACCGAAAGCGTGGGTGATCACATAGGCAGAGATCAGGACTATAGGGCGGTTGCTCGAGAGCCTCCCAATTGAGTTGGCGTAACTTCTGCGTTACATTTGCAACAATAGGGACGTGCGTAAACATGAAGCAGCATCAACCCTTGGCCCACCATTCCAGTGGTGGTTTTCGACAAGCGTACTGCTCCATACACATTCTGCATTGGATATCTACCGGCGTTTGTCTTTCAGCAGCCAAGAAAAGGATAGCAGCTTGTTGGTCCTGTTTAGACGCATCTGGTAATAACTTCCCCATACTTCAAGTTTTCGCATTAACCGGACGCACACGCGAAACACCGAATGCAACACTAAACCCTTGCCTACATATCGCTGCTTATACACCCGCAACGGAGTCGCGCTATGTTGCAGCAATAATTCAGTCGTAACTCCCACTTTGCTTTACGGATCTGAATCGTAGGCATGTTGAAGACGGTATGTTAAAAATCTGGAACATTATCACCACCAATGCCTGAGAACAATTCTGTAACACACACACACACACACACACACACACACACACACGTCAGCATTCTTGAAGGGGCACATACAGTCAGTATAGAACCGATATTTTCAAGACGCCAGTTACGATGGGTAGGGTGTGTATAGCCCGCATGTCTATCTATTACTTTCCCAACGAATGTTTTACTGTGAGTTAAAAATTGGCAAACTGCGGGAGATAACAGGAAACGATTTAGTGACACCGCCAAGGCCAACAGGAAGATGCGCCGCATTTGTGCCTCGACCGTTCATCATCAACATCACTAGACCATCGCACGCAGGACACTTCTTTGTGAAGAGAACAGCTGACGAACAGTGACTGGTAAGAGGCAGAAGCTGCTCCACAAGGGACTACCTGACATCACTCGGCACACTGTGTGTAAGTCTCGCACTGGTCTGTACAGTCGCTTCCGCACTCTCAGATGACTCGAAGAAAAACTTACACATTATTCAAAGACAAAGATTACATTATGCTTAAATAAGGTATATAAATAAAGCCTTTAAAAAAATACTTTCAACAGTGAAAAACACAGAACTACATTCATGCTCATAAATTAAGGATAACTGCAGAATATGGTGCCACACAACGTGGCAATACACTAAACTGGCGCTAATAGCATAGGCACATAGGGAACACACAGGACACAGATCTGTCAGTCCGCGGTATTGGTGATAAGTTGAGAAACCCGTCCCGAAACACGTGCTACAAAACGCCACAGTTTCCTGCGCATATACCCCGACATCTATATGGGATATGATGATCATGCACACGTACACAGGCCGCACAACGGGTTGACATACTCTGGATCAGGTGGTCGAGCAGCTGCTGGGGTACAGCCTCCCATTCTTGCACCAGTTCCTGTCTGAGCTCCTGAAGTGTCGCAGGGGTTTGAAGACGTGCAGCGATACGTCGACCGAGAGCATCCCAGACGCGCTCGATGGGGTTCAGGTCTGAACAGGCAGGCCAGCTCTGTTACAGTTCCTCTGTCAAAGACATGCAGGGGTGTACGTGCACCGATCATAATCCCACCCTACACCATCAAACCACGACCTCCATACACGTCCGTTTCAAGGACATTAAGGGGTTGGTATCTGGTTCCTGGTACACTCCAGATGAAAACTTGGCGAGAATCACTGTTCAGACTATACCTGGACTCGCCTGTGAGCATAACCTGGGACCACCGTTCCAATGACGATGTACTGTGTTCTTGACACCAGGCTTTACGGGCTCTCCTGTGACCAGGGGTCAGTGGAATGCACCTCGCAGGTCTCCGGGAGAATAAATCATGTCTGCTCAGTCGTCTGTAGACTGTGTGTCTGGAGACAACTGTTCCAGTGGCTGCGTTAAGGTCCCGAGCAAGGCTACCTGCAGTACTCCGTAGCCGTCTACGGGCACCGATGGTGAGATATCGGTCTTCTTATGGTGTTGTACACTGTCAACGTCCCGTGCTGTAGCGCCTGGACAGGTTTCCTGTCTGCTGGAATCGTTGCCATAGTCTTGAGATCACAGTTTGTGGCACACGGAGGGCCCGTGCTACGACCTGCTGTGTTTGATCAGCCTCCAGTCGCCCTGGTATTCTACCCCTCATAACGTCATCAGTATGTGTTTTTTGAGCCATTTTCAAAACACAGTCACCATTAGCACGTCTGAAAACGCCTGCACACTTACCCGCTGCACCATACTCTGACATGCACCAACTTCCCTCTGCTTATGTGGACTGCTGCCAGCGCCACCGTGCGACGACCGCAGGTCAGATGCACCGCATGGTCATATCTCGAGGTGATTTAAACCCGCAAACCGCCAACCAGAGCGCTGTTTTACCATGTATCAGCATTATCCTTAATTTATCAGCACGAGTGTATTTGACAGCTCTCTTTTAAAGCTTAAAAAAATTTTTTTTTACTTAAAACGTTCTCTGGGATGAATACTTTATAGCAGTGTTCTTGCCAGTTAGCCGGAAACCACGTTATCGAATTACAAGGTGATCTGTGAAAAGGTGTACCCGAAAAACATTCACAGCGGAAACAGACTAGGCGACACGTATATTCTTAGACGACCTGACAAGCATTATGGATGTAATGAACGTGCTCGAACGTTACATCAGACGAGCCTGTAACCACTTCGGCACGAAGGAGTACGAAAGGCGTATCGAGCGAGCAGAGCAGCAGATGACACAGGCTGCCATAGAGGCCCGCAGGCCCGCCACAGCCAAGGAGAAGATGGAGGAAGACATCCTTTTGGATCTGAAAGGATTGCTGTATTGGTCCAGAAATGGTTGGCTAGAGGTACGTTTAACTACAAAAAAAAGAGATACAAAAGTTTAAACGCGGTTTTCCCGGAACCGTGTTATTCAACGTGGCGAGAAACACAACAATTTATTCGGCATTTGTTACCCGCATTGTAAACTGAATTCTCTGTCAGCGTACAACGCCGTTTCCCCGATATCTCCAAAAGTCTATTTTCGGTTCACTCTCTAGGGTCCATTTTGTGGACGAAGAATATGGCATTTGTTTCAGCACGTCACCATTTTCTTTGAACTTCATATTTTTCAAATACCTATGTATTCTGATAGAAAATATACTGAGAATGACCTCTACAGAATTATTTTGTTACAGGTCCAATACGAAGGCTTCGTGTATTCCCGCCGATGACCAATGTTCCGGCTGAAAACGGTCCTTCTACATGGTGCAGTGGTTACAGGGAGCGTGCGACGTCGATACAAAACTGATTTCTTAAAGACAAAAATGAAAGCAACAAAACTGTATCGTCAGATCTAGGGTTATTTCTTATTTTACTTGAAGAAAAAGTCACGAAAATCGGCTTTTTTCATGCGTTCGAAGGGGGCTACCGCCGTAGAGGACGAAAAAAATTATCGATGTTATTTGGCACTTACAAGGGAACCTCCCCATTGCACCCCCCTCAGATTTAGTTATAAGCTGGAACAGTGGATAGGCCTTGAAAAACTGAACACAGATCAATAGAGAAAACAGGAATAAGTTGTGTGGAACTATGGAAAAAAAAGCAAAATATACAAACTGAGTAGTCCATGCGCAGGATAAGCAACATCGACGATAATATCAGCTCAGGAGCGCTGTGGTCCCGTGGTTAGCGTGAGCACCTGCGGGACGAGAGGTCCTTGGTTCAAGTCTACCCTCGAGCGAAAGTTTTAATTTTTTGGTTTCAGACAATTATCAAAGTTCAGGCACTCACACATAATCAACTTCGCTCTCCAAAATTTCAGGACATGTTCAGATTTGGTTGGACATATGCAGGATTTGACGGTCTACACACGGAAAAATTTTAAAACGTTAAAACATATGTTTTGATAGAGCACAGCCAAAACTGTGCGACTGTGAAACTGTTGCATTCATTTGTTGCAGTTTATGTGACAAACTCTTATGTTTTCATCACTTTTTGGGAGTGATTATCAGATCCACAAGAAAACCTAAATCGGGCAAGGTAGAAGAATCTTTTTACCCATTCGCCAAGTGTACAAGTTAGGTGGGTCGACAACATATTCCTGTCGTGTGAAGCACATGCCGTCACCAGTGTCGTATAGAATATATCAGACGTGTTTTCCTGTGGAGGAATCGGTTGGCCTATGACATTGCGATCAAATGTTTTCGGTTCCCATTATTGGAGAGGCACGTCCTTTCGTCTACTAATCGCACGGTTTTGCGGTGCGGTCGCAAAACACAGACGCTAAACTTATTACAGTGAACAGCGACGTCAATGAACGAACGGACGGATCATAACTTTGCGAAAATAAAGAAAGTAAAATTTTCACTCGAGGGAGTACTTGAACTAAGGACCTTTCGTTCCGGAGGTGCTCACGCTAACCACGGGACAACGGCACTCCTGAGCTCAGAAAATCCTTGATGTTGCTTATCCTGCGCATGCACTACTCAGTTTGTATATTTTGCTTTTTTTTCATAGTTCCACACAACTTCTTCCTGTTTTCTCGATTGATCTGTGTTCAGTTTTTCAAGGCCTATCCACTTTGCCAAATTATAACTAAATCTGACGTGGGTGCAATGGGGAGGTTCCCTTGTTAGAAAGAAAACAAAATACGAAGGAGGAGGCAACGAGGTCATTCGAGACGGAACACAAGCTCCGATTAGGCAAAGAAATCGGCTGCGCCCTTTTAAAGGATTTAGGGAAATCACGGAAAACCTAAATAAGGATAGCCAGACACGGCTTTGAACCTTCGTCCTCCCGAATGCGAGTACAGTGTGCCAACCATTGTGCCACATCGCTCAGTGAAAACAAGAACCCTGAATAAAGTAGAACGGCGATGTTTACTGTCTTCTAAGGATTATTTGAAGTGTTTGTAAGTATATACACTCCTGGAAATTGAAATAAGAACACCGTGAATTCTTTGTCCCAGGAAGGGGAAACTTTATTGACACATTCCTTGGGTCAGATACATCACATGATCACACTGACAGAACCACAGGCACATAGACACAGGTAACAGAGCATGCACAATGTCGGCACTAGTACAGTGTATATCCGCCTTTCGCAGCAATGCAGGCTGCTATTCTCCCATGGAGACGAGCGTAGAGATGCTGGATGTAGTCCTGTGGAACGGCTTGCCATGCCATTTCCACCTGGCGCCTCAGTTGGACCAGCGTTCGTGCTGGACGTGCAGACCGCGTGAGACGACGCTTCATCCAGTCCCAAACATGCTCAATGGGGGACAGATCCGGAGATCTTGCTGGCCAGGGTAGTTGACTTACACCTTCTAGCGCACGTTGGGTGGCACGGGATGCATGCGGACGTGCATTGTCCTGTTGGAACAGCAAGTTCCCTTGCCGGTCTAGGAATGGTAGAACGATGGGTTCGATGACGGTTTGGATGTACCGTGCACTATTCAGTGTCCCCTCGACGATCACCAGTGGTGTACGGCCAGTGTAGGAGATCGCTCCCCACACCATGATGCCGGGTGTTGGCCCTGTGTGCCTCGGTCGTATGCAGTCCTGATTGTGGCGCTCACCTGCACGGCGCCAAACACGCATACGACCATCATTGGCACCAAGGCAGAAGCGACTCTCATCGCTGAAGACGACACGTCTCCATTCGTCCCTCCATTCACGCCTGTCGCGACACCACTGGAGGCGGGCTGCACGATGTTGGGGCGTGAGCGGAAGACGGCCTAACGGTGTGCGGGACCGTAGCCCAGCTTCATGGAGACGGTTGCGAATGGTCCTCGCCGATACCCCAGGAGCAACAGTGTCCCTAATTTGCTGGGAAGTGGCGGTGCGGTCCCCTACGGCACTGCGTAGGATCCTACGGTCTTGGCGTGCATCCGTGCGTCGCTGCGGTCCGGTCCCAGGTCGACGGGCACGTGCACCTTCCGCCGACCACTGGCGACAACATCGATGTACTGTGGAGACCTCACGCCCCACGTGTTGAGCAATTCGGCGGTACGTCCACCCGGCGTCCCGCATGCCCACTATACGCCCTCGCTCAAAGTCCGTCAACTGCACATACGGTTCACGTCCACGCTGTCGCGGCATGCTACCAGTGTTAAAGACTGCGATGGAGCTCCGTATGCCACGGCAAACTGGCTGACAATGACGGCGGCGGTGCACAAATGCTGCGCAGCTAGCGCCATTCGACGGCCAACACCGCGGTTCCTGGTGTGTCCGCTGTGCCGTGCGTGTGATCATTGCTTGTACAGCCCTCTCGCAGTGTCCGGAGCAAGTATGGTGGGTCTGACACACAGGTGTCAATGTGTTCTTTTTTCCATTTCCAGGAGTGTATTTTCTAGAGTACATAAATGTAGATTTTTCCATTTTCGGACGCCATTACCAGACGACCTTAGTCAAGAACACTACAATGAATTCTGCACCGATAATTAATAAACTCTGTTATTACTTGCTCCTATATTCTGTTACTACATTTCGATTTTTTTCGTGAAAAGGGTAGTCGCTCGAAACCTCGCTTTCACGGTATAGATGCCACACTCCACAGCAGACTGCTCTCACAATACGTGTAATTTCGGTGCTCTCGCGTGAACGAAAGTGACCATTCGTGGCAGACGAGATTCAGTACAGGAACAAAACGCCAGGGGCGCTGTAGCAGATTTACTTAGCAGGACTAGTTAATTGAGATAAGAAATTCGATCACGTAAAAGGGGGCTTTAGTGAGGAAATTTGCGCCGGAAACACGGGACTGTAAATACGTTAAGAGATTAGTGTTGACAAGGTATTCCAATTCCCTTTAAAGAGCAGTTAAGAAGTATTCAACAGATATAACGACGTCACCTCGCCTTTTTGTCCTTGTGTCAATGTATCATTATATTTTTATCTTGTTACAATTTTTGATTTTATATTATCTTCGCAATTATGGTTTCATGTGGTACATTATGTTAAAGCACATATGATATGTGATAATTTCCTGCCGTTGATGATGGTCTAGAACCGAAACCGGTAGCAAAATAAAATAACGGTATCACAGTGAGCACAGTGTGACCCATTTTTTAAAACCTTCAGAATACGACAATGTCGATGGGAACCTTTTCAGCGTCAGGGGCAGATGCCTCTTCGTATGTATATACCCCAAAAACCAGGTAAGTATGGTCTCAAGATCATTGCAATGTGTGATGCGGTAACGTTTTATTTTTATGGCGAGATTTCTTATGTTGGCTGAGAGAACAGACTCCAAAGTACCTTACTTCAGCCGACACAGTATGTTCTAAATCTTACTGAACCACTGAAAGGAATTAGTTGAAGCAATACATAAAAGAAAACTCACTTTAGCCGGAACGCTCCGAAAGACCAAAAATACAACTCCGTCTATCGATTGTAATTCCCAAAAAGTCCTAATAAGAATTCTTCTTAATTTCTATATGATGATCTGAAGAAGATGCTTCTTTCTTTCTGTCCGGAGAAACATAAAAATGTATGTAGTCCTCGTACCATCCATGCATTCCTTGACGAAATCGACCAAATCAGCCAAAAAGCTGTGCCGACCGCTGTGGTAGAGCGGTTGTAGGCTCTTCAGTCCGGAACCGCTTCGGGCATGGATGTGTGTGATGTCCTTAGGTTAGTTAGGTACAAAATGGTTCAAATGGCTCTGAGCACTATGGGACTTAACATCTGAGGTCATCAGTCCCCTAGAACCTAGAACTACTTAAACCTAACAAACCTAAGGACGACACACACATCCATGCCCGAGGCAGGATTCGAACCTGCGACCGTAGCCGTCGCGCGGTTCCAGACTGTAGCGCCTAGAACCGTTGGAACCGCGCGACCGCTACGGTCGCAGGTTCGAATCCTGCCTCGGGCATGGATGTGTGTGTCGTCCTTAGGTTAGTTAGGTTTAAGTAGTTCGAAGTGTAGGGGACTGATGATCTCAGATGTTAAGTACCATAGTGCTTGGCGGCAAAAACCTGCCGTAGCTGAATTCTATAATTGGGCTACAGTAGGCATGGACGCTTTTGATCAGTTACGTCATGCAAAATCCGTCAAAATGACAATTCGTTTCCCTAAGCGATACTTCTATGGCATTTCAGATGCAGCTGCAGTAAACGTTCGTGTGATCTACATGTTAGATATGCGACAAGAAGGTGAAAGCGACACATGTCGAGCCCAGTTTTTGAGCAAACTTTCTTTTGCATCGGTTACACCACACATGAAGAGTATGACAAATCTCCACACCAGTAATACATCGAGAGAAGAAATATGCAACAACGGAGGAACAGAAATGTCCGAAGATGCTTCACAGGAAGTTTTCAACTTCGGCAAGGCCAGGAAAATGTTCGTTTTGTGGATGGAAAAAGAATGAAAGGGAAATCACCTATGCACCAAGTGCACGGAAAATATTCTTGGGGTGCACGAGAAAGTGATATGTCCGTTTTGCATAAGATTAAATACAAATAAAAACATTCGTTGTTAAAAAATAACGTTTTTTTGAATTAACAAATTTGTAATTTTGTAAATAAAACAGATTGTTGCAAATTAAACAAAATTTTGTACATGTTGTAAATACAGGTATTTTCTTTAACATACATTCATGTATGTGAACCAAATGAACCTGCTTTATAAGAGGAAAAACAGTTTTTCTAGCTACGTGTCGTATGCGACACGGCCTTGTGACGTATGTCCTGATATTCCACCTTGGTTTAAGTATGAGACTTCTCGTGAATGCACGGATAGCGTGTAATGAATTTCATCCTGAGGCCGGTCCTCTACATGAGTAATGCGATCCGCAAATGGAACGTTTTTGCGCAGTGGCGTGTCGTGATCTGTGGCTTGTGGAATCGTGAGGGAAAGACAGCCACCACACCCTCGCCACTTTCTGCACAGTGGCGCGGGCAGAATGTGGCGCGACTGTGTCGCACCTGTTCCCCCCGCGTGCAACAGAACGGCGAACGGCGCTGGCACAAAGCGCCCTCCGAAACGCCCCACGCTGGGCCGCGATGCACATGCGAAGCGCGCGAAACGGCCGAGCTGCTGCAGGCCGGGGTCACAGCAGACATCGTGTGCACAGCACAACACGGGGACGCTGCGCGGCGCGGCGCGGGAGCGGACCAGCCGGCTGCGGTGCGGTGCGCATGCGCGCCAGCTGCTCCCGCCCCGGTCCGCAACGCAACACCGCCCGCCCGCCCGGTAGGCAGGCAGGCAGCTGTTTGCTCCACCCGGCGGGAGCGCGTCGCGCCTGTTCCTGGACAGTCGACACGAAGCGAAGCGCCTTAGCGGCAACTTCAGCACCCTCCGTGACGCTTACCACTGACATTTCTATTTCGCGAATACCTACACCCCGAACACGTTCAAACAAGCCAAATGTGCGGGACACGATCCAATCAACACAGTATTTACAACTACTTGTTCTGTAAATAAAACCGCCTTGTATTGCCGCAACTCATTTTATTTTTCCCAGACGCGTTTCGCCTATTTATTGCTCTAAGGCATCATCAGTCGGATATACAACGATACAATTTTGTTATATTTAAATCATCAAACACTTCACGTTGCGATTTTTTAAGTAACTAACGGTTTGCGGTCACCTGCGTTTCATCTCATCTGGTCTGGAGGTGCACTACCACAATATTACCGACACATATGCACAGTCTTGTATTCCGAACATTTTCACACTGTTAATCATGTTTCTTCTCCTTTTTTGTGGTGTACTGTTATCCTTTTGCCACTGGATTTAGCTATTTCTTCGGACACTGTGCTTTTAACAATGTCAGTATTGTAACTTCATTACGTGTTTCCGCCTCTTTGGTTTGTTTACCTACATGTTGCCAACCTAATGAAGAACTCGTTCAAAACCAACTTCTATTCATGATGCTTACACACACACACACACACACACACACACACACACACATGCGCGCGCGCGCGCGCACGCACGCACGCACGCACGCACGCAGGCGCGATATAAACATCATGAATAGAAGTTCTCTGTCAATGAGACAAAACCGCCAAGATATTTGAAATATTTTTAATTGGCTCAAGGGATTCCCTATTTCTGCATTTGAGTCCTCAAGCACCCTATCTCGTGGGATATAACACGAAACCCGTACCCAAAGTTAAAGGTGAAGACTTTAATGGCAGCAGCGGCGGAGAAGGAGTCTTCCGCAGGGCAAAACAGATTACATGAGAAGTAGAACCACTGCCTTATGGTGCAGAGGGAAATAATGCCGACAGATACTGTAAATCTTCGTAGGTCATACACCAAGCGAATCAGCTTCAGAATGAAACTGCTTTCAAAGCTAATCGAAAACTCGGATGGAAATAATCTAATATTGGAAAAAAACCTCTAGATCTCCCTTTGGCAATGGTATTAATGACGGTACAACAACTGCTGTACATCACAACCAAAGAGAACACACAAAATTCTGTGCGTGTCTCAAATCAGAGTTGGCACGCTTATCATTCTGACACTGACTCGTAAAACACACGAGTACGAAGACATGATGAAAACGAGAAAAATATTTGAAACGGCAGTTCTTCATCAAGTGTAAGTACATACAACGCTATAACGACGGTCTATCACTTCTCATTGTCTTGTTTCTAAAAGAAACACGGGAATCGTCAGATGTGGTAGTATAAATGAACAGATAGGTGTGTGGCATGTGGAAGTCTGAGTCGGTCCGAGGAGAGTGCTCTGATAGCCTAAGTGGTAAAGCGACCGCTCGCTATAATCGGGAAATCCGGGTTCGAGTCCGGGTTCGGCACAAATTTTCATATGCCGCTTTTGGTAGTACATGTTTATCAACTCTAGTTAAGTTGAATTTCACGAACACCTTTAAAATACTTGGAGTTACCAAAACCGACTGGAAGGGAAATGGATCAAATGAATTGAGAGAGCAATGCCGTCTATGCTGGTTAGGTGGAGTTCAAAAACAAACAAAACATAGAGTTGGTATTGTTATGGATCGTCCAATTGAAGGTCATGTAGTTGATGTAAAACCTGATTCTGTGATCGGATTGTTGACACCGGACAAAAATTAAATTCTTCCCAGAATATCAATGTCATTTAATGCTACTCATCACAGGCTGGTTGTGAGAAAAGAAGGGGAGCAGCAATTACCATAGGTGATATGAATGGCCAGGTGGAGAGTGCAAGAGATGGGTACTAGAGTATTCTGGCGTCACAGGGATGGGGTCCGCGAAACGTCGGTGACAGGATTCGGATAAAACACGGAAACCTAGCACTGGATGACCAGACTCCACAGTGCGCGTCCAGCGGGATGAAGGAGACGATCGCCTACTACGTCAGATGCTGCTGACGCACAAAGGTAAGCTGCGCAACCAAAGCGAATCGAAAGCACACAAGTCTGGATACTGTGGAGACAAATCGCCGAGTCGCTGGCTCAAAAAAAACTCCAACTTCTTAATACCATCTCGAGTGACACTTTGCTACCAAAAAGGACAGTGGGAAACAAAACTGCGCTAAACCGTTAAAAAAAAAAAATCAAAGAAAGCTGTCCCAAGCGAAGACAAGCCTTCAGCGTGGTCTACTGCAACTTGGAAGACAACCCTATTTCTAGTAAAGAGTGGCGCATGAAAAACCGGCTCCGAGTACAGATGTCTCTCCAATTACGCACGAAGTGTCGCCTGCAACGACCAGATACAACAACAAATGTCATTTTGTACGGCTTTACCTCTACACTGTGTAGAACACGCCGAGAAGACCCACGCGGAACGTTCACTTGTTGCGACAATTTACTTGTTTGGATTCGGGATCATCCGTGCTCGAATATCCGCGGCCACAGCGGGTGTACGAACGGACGGAGTTCCATTCTATTTTGCGTTTACAACTGACCCTGTAGTACGCCACTTAGTCACCAAATCTTGCAAACTACTCTTATCTGGTATGGAAACGCCAGAAAGCTTCTTTGCATAAACATCCCGCGTTTCCTTGCGTGAACCGACACACGCGTACGCCTCCACCCCACTGCGATTCTTTCTCGAAGACGGTACATCTAGCTGGGATATTTCCTTTAAACGTCTCAAACAAGTCGCAACGGCTGACAATACCAGTTGTAGTCGTAAGAACTTCGAAAATGACAATGTTGGCGGGTGACAATGAGCAATCTAGTCGGGACCGGTTTTTGGTGCGCCACCCTGCAGCTATGCAAATAGAAACATTATGATTAGTACTTTTTACGCATTATCCATGAAGCGCCTTTCACACGGTAGTAGGCCTATTCAGTCGCATAACACATAAGACGTTTCCGTAGTATGCCCACAAAAACTACTGACACACAGCCTGTATTTTTAATTACGAGCTTTTTTTTTAGGCTTCTGCATATTCATCGTTTCGACACGATAAACCGCTGGTGTATATGAAGTTAGAATAAATCTGTCACTGTTATGGGATACAACATCTGGAAGCAAGAGCTGCATGCGTGAAAAATTCGTCGGCCCTCTTAGTGGACTCGTGGCCTGCACACAACAGGGGAGGATGAACGGCCGGGTTTAGCGATGAATACTTAACCAGATCTGCTCTGGAAACCCACGACGGAGAGGCGGGCCAGGAGTGCACGTGCGACTCTGAGGTATACCGAATCAATACGCGCCCTCCGTCAGGTGTCTAACAGTGCCTTTGGCGACCGTGGCAATGGCTTGACTACGCCAAGACCAACGATCCATATATTCAAGAAATCTGGTGACGATATAATAAGTGAAAGAGTTCAAGCTACAAGTGAACCACCAGAAGAGAAAATCTTTGATTTTCTGCTACTCATGGTCCATGTTTTCCTCAAGTATCTTCATTTCCACTTACAAACATTTGTTAAGAACGTCTTCGCTCACTCTTCCAGTTACTTGGAAATCCTCACTGTGCTGTCCACTTTTATGCGCGCACACACACACACACACACACACACACACACACACACACACACACACACACACACACACACACACACACTTCGTCCCTTAACTCCATATCAACACTATAACGGACACAGAACGGGTTTTCGTTTAGTAATATGACGTGAACTTTACGTACAAGAGAGTGACACATACGAACGGCAGTTCTCGGCCAGTGTTGGTTGAAGAAAATGCAGAATTTGTCGTAGGACAACTTTGAGTATTCCTGCTTCAGTCGCTATAGTTTCACGATGTTCTGACATTAAGCGGCGCCTCGCCCAACGATTCGCCTTGCTTTTGTTCACTGCCAGGTCTCCGTGGACATTCTGAAAGCACCTATGAGTGTCTGCGATGCTCTGGTTTTCCGCCAAAAGAAACTCAATGAAAGCTCTCTGCTTGGAACGCGCCTGCGTTACAGAAACCAATTTGTAGGCTATTGTTTCCACAAAAAAGCAGTTAATTTGTGTAATAGAATTTGCAGTTGTTTTCAAGCGTCTAGACAAAATTCTAGCAGTCGTCCCCGATGTTTCCTTATTCAGCGAACCAAACTTCCGTCAGCTTCTGTTGGATTCCGTCAGTTTAGTAAAGTATTTAAAAACTAAAGGAAACATCTTTTCAGGTTTGTCGTTTGATGCGTCGGGCGTCGGTGCCTATGGCGTAAATTGAAACATTTTGCAATCTTTTAAGCATTCGGACATGGAGTGCAGTGTGAGAATATTTTTAACCATCGCTGTAGCTTTGGTCCCGGCTGTAGACTGCCTTGTGGCGACTTAAGATACATTGCGGCATTCAGTTTTACAGTACAGCCAAGACAACAGAAGGACTGATGATGCTTGACACCTTTATAAGCTGTTGTTAGTTCCGCAGCAGCGATCTTCTTCAATCATGAATGTACAAACAGGCTTTGACGTCGATGCTACCGCGAACCTATCTGTATGATTTTTTGTAGACGTGTAATGCTTCACATCTGCCTTACTTCCATCAATTACTGACATGAACGAAACTAAACTCCGTCCGAACACGCCTCGGAAGGAGCAACGGTACTGACCGACCGGTGTGTCATCCTGAGCCTACTGGCGTCGCTGAGCCGGCCGCTGTGACCGAGGGGTTCTAGGCGCTTCAGTCTGGAACCGCGCGACAGCTACTGTCGCAGGTTCGAATGCTGCCTCGGCCATGGGTGTGTGTGTGATGTCCTTAGGTTAGTTAGTAGTTAAGTAGTTCTAAGTCTAGGGGACTGATGACCTCAGATGATGTCCCATAGTGCTCAGAGCCATTTGGCGTCGCTGAATTTTGTTATGGAGGGGCACGTGGTCAGCACACCGCTCTCCTGGCCGTTGTCAGTTTTCGTAACCGGAGCCGCTACTTCTCAATCAAGTAGCTCCTCAGTTTTCCTCACAAGGGCTGAGTGCAGCGCGCTTGCGAACAGCGCTCCGCAATTTGGACGGTCACCCGTCCAAGCCAAGCCCAACAGCGTTTCACTTAGGAGATCTGACGAGAACCGATGTTGCCAATGAGATTAAACAGCTTCAAATTTCTCACATCACTTCCTGATCCGTACGTCCCTTCTTGACCAAAGACCACTCTTTTGTGTAATCATCCGAAAAGTGACGCTTTCTCCTTCCACGCATAGGATGTTCAAACCCTATGACAATTTTCTTAGGCGGTAAACGGTCGACAATAACTCTTTTGTCGTCGAAGTACATGTCATTATACATTCCACGCCCTATATATCAGCAGTAAACACTTCAAACATTGCTGCTAAATTGCAGACGTTGTTCGTATTATGTTTAGAAAGTATCATATTATCAGATCACTTGTCAAATGGGAACTGCCCGAATTCTTCCGTGTGGCTTTGCTTAAATAGTTCCAGCCCCGTACTACTGGAGAATTCTGCTATTTTCTCGAATGATGGCGCTAGATTTAGAAGGTGCTTGCGTTGTCGTCAAAGAATATGTAACGCCATTTGTGACACGATCCTGTCAACATAAACTTGTTGAGATAAATAAAACTGGGGCTGCATTTACATGTTGCGCTACCAGATAGCGTTACTTCAGTACTTAAGCCATGTTAGTAACAGTATTTTGCTACATCGCGACAAAATTGGGTCATGGAATGTCGGGACAAGAAGATCCGTAATGTTGACGGTTCCGATGTATTGGACGGATGTGCCCCGCCCCTTCCCTGCAATGTAATTAGCTGCCACTCTCAGTTAACATGCCAAAGATACGTAAACATTTAAAATTAAATGTCTTAATATAACTACAACAATCTGTTTACGCGGGTGGTTCACACAGAGCTTGTTCTTAGCGTGGGAAGGGTGGCGATGGCGCGGCGGAAACTATGGCCCCTCCCTCCAACCTCCAGATCCGTGCCTGTTGTTTACCGGGAGTGGCCCCTTAGAGCAGTCAGGCGCTTTTCCTCTGATGTTTAGGCAGATACTTGCAACTCAGTTTTTGCAATGCGTAGCTGGAGTCAGCCCAAACAAATGCTGCTCATCACATCTTTTGCGCGATGCCCAGTGTCGACGGCAAGAGTTGGTTTGTTTTCGTTACGAGCAAAATTGTTTTTAATGCGGAGTTTTATCTACCAATTCGAAAAAATGGCTCTGAGCACTATGGGACTTAACTTCTGAGGTCATCAGTCCCCTAGAACTTAGAACTACTTAAACCTAACTAACCTAAGAACATCACACACATCGATGCCCGAGGCAGGATTCGAACCTGCGACCGTAGCGGTCGTGCGGTTCCAGACTGTAGCGCCTAGAACCGCTCGGCCAGTACGGCCGGCTACCAATTCGACACAGCCGTCTTAAATTAGTCTAGTGCGTTATTGGTTGGTTGGTTGTTTGGGGAAGGAGACCAGACAGCGAGGTCATCGGTCTCATCGGATTAGGGAAGGACGGGGAAGGAAGTCGGCCGTGCCCTTTGAAAGGAACCATCCCGGCATTTGCCTGGAGCGATTTAGGGAAATCACGGAAAACCTAAATCATGATGGCCGGACACGGGATTGAACCGTCGTCCTCCCGAATGCGAGTTCAGTGTCTAACCACTGCGCCACCTCGCTCGGTAGTGCGTTATTCCTCCTACCGATGTGTACCGACAGTGTGAGTATAACACAGAGAATAACGAGTACTACAGCAACAACTGAGCAGTGCCGTCCCGCGATTTGTCTCCTAGCACTATGCAGCAGCGATAGTCAGCTGCTATTGGAGTACCTGTTATTCTTCCGATTTTATTGTCTGTGTTAAGTGTTAATATATATCGATAAAACGACTAATGCACTAGAATAATGTGGGACCGCTGAATCGAAAGGGCACGTAGAATTCTGCGTTTAAAACCATTCTTTTTTTTAATGGGGAACAAACCGACGCTTTCCATCGACACTGAGCGCCCCATGAAAGATGTTATGAGCAGAATTTGTTTCGACTAACTCCAGCTACAAACCATATAAACTTAATTGCATATATCTGTGGGAAAACCAGAGAAAATGCTCCTGATCACTCTTGAGAGAGAGAGACAGAGAGACAGAGAGAGAGAGAGAGAGAGAGAGAGAGAGAGAGAGACCGACCCTGTATACACACTGTCCTTTCACAGTGTGTCCACCTTACAAAAGTAGGAATAAACCACCTGTGGCAGCAACGTGCAGTTAGGAAGTCAGTGAGGTTCTGGATGGTACCGACAGGGATGTGAACCATGCCGACTCCATTGCCGTCGCCAGCTGCGCTACATAAAATTCCGTAGATCAAGGGCCATCGAACTTTCTCCGTAGCACCCTCATTCTGCACCATAAATTATTTTGTGCCTCCACTGCTAGTGGTACCACATGCTAACTGTGAGTGGTTATTGGACTTTGACGTCTAATATAGGCGGTGGTCACATCGTGACTGGACAGTGTATAATTTCCTATCTACCGAATGGACTTGTTTCTGTGTTCAGAAATGGCTGCCCCAGTTCGGTGTCCCGTTGATGGCACAGGCATGATAAACGTGTTCAGTTTCCAGCCGCTATGTAACAACTCTTTCAACAAATTTGGATAAATGTTCTCTTAAATTAGATCGATTCTCATTCATTGCCTTTACGAAAGAAAATTAAATTTCATTTTCTCTCAGAGATTCGTCCCACTTATCGGTTATTGTTTTCAAATTTTATGCATAACGGTGGCTTTTTCAGCATACGATTACTTTTACTCTCGCAATGCGATGGTGGCCCGCGCAGAGTCAGACCGAGCGCACACGGAGGGAGTCGGATATTGGTAAATAATATACCCTCATTCTTATTAATTGAAGCCAAAAACAGGCGTATTGGTTACCAGGCATTCCGCAACAGCTGAGCCGGGCCTACTCGATAGTCCCCACGAGCAGGTTCATTGGCGGGCGGCTGTTCCTTTCCCGCGGTCGTGAACCACACTTGGTGTTTGCAGCAGCCTTGGTGAAATCCCCCACACAACAACGACACCGCTCCGCGATCCGTCACCAGGTCCCGAAAACTGTCTGCGGGGCACACCTGCAATATGTGGGCAAATCGCGGGTCGCAGGCGATAGATCGCTGATCGCACGGAGTCCCCATCCTCATCTGAGGAATCGCAGGCAGCGTGTGACAATATGGTTGCCAGGCTAAGACTCGTTTCTCTACAACTCCAGCCGTATTTGTCGTGCAGTTTTTTTTTAATTCACCATGCTCAAGTAAAGTAAGAAGTTTACGTTAGGATTTGTAGCGATTCAAGGAGCGCAAATCACTCTGAAAAGTGAAGTGGATGCCGGAGTAGCCAATTATATTAACAAGTAGAGAAACAACGATACCTACAGATTTTGCAGTAATTTGTATTTTGAACCTTGTGCTATGGAGGCAGAAACTCATGGGAAGTTCACTGCAATAGACATGATATAGAGTGAGGGCTCCTGGTGACTGAGCTATTTACGAAACCAGACGCAGCATTGAAGTTTTTGGGGCACTTTTAATTTAAATTTCTCTCTCTCTCGAGCTAGGCACAAACGGAGAAGTGTATAGCGCGTGTGGGTGCGGCGCAGGACAGCGTGCACAAGCATAGCAGACATACAGCATTGCTTTTTTTCCTTTTGTCAAGAAAAATTCACAGTTCAGTTCAATAACAGGTGAGCCATTAGCCACTGGGGTCGTATCTTCTGCCTCTACAATGCTTTTAGATCACAAGAAGTGACAGATGATTCATCGTGACGATAGTGAACAAGAAAGTCAGGAATATTATAAAATCATGTGATCAAGGAAAGATAACAAGGTTATCTACTTGCCGTCTATTAAGCTTGCGTATCTGTACGGTCTGTTTCAAAAATTCGAAAAGAGGTATGTCCACAGGTGTGACCACTTTATGCTTCCGTTAAAAAGCGACCAAGTACTTAAGTTTCACTGTAATTACTTGGATATGGATGTAATAAGAGACATTACACGACAAGCATGCAGATGTCACATTTGCACTGCAAGCTAGAAACAGTCGAGGAACCCCCACGAATGACAGTGTTTTAATTGGCTCGTCGTGACGAGGAAAAAAAAAAACCATTTCAGTATTTGCATGCACAGTATCAATAACAATAAACTAATTAGACAACAGGCTACACAAATGAAGAAGTGGTCGGTATTATTCCGAAGATGTGTATCCTGAGAGAGTGCGGTAATTTGTTGAAACGTATTGTTGACAAAGATTCATGACAACGTTTTTCGAACAACGTTAACTCTTTCCCTCACCAGGTAAACCTTGCTAGCTTCCGCATTTCTGTCGCGCTCATTCTCAGCTGCCGACAGTACACTGAGACCATCGTGTTGTTAGGGGATTACTAGTTTACTTTTCGCAATAGCAGAAGTTAATAGAGGCAGTAATGGAACGCAAGAGCATTATGATAAGTTTTGCGTCAAGGGGCTAAAAATAAACTATCTAGAAACATTGATGCAATATTTCATAATTCCTTAAATACAGAAAATGAATGTTCGTGTTCATCACCGCAAAAGTACTATTAGTTCATTTGCAGTCGTCTCCTGTGCACTACATCCCTTTGAGTCAATGGCGTGCTGTATGATTCCATGTACTTTACAAAACTGCTCTCTAGTAATTCTGAAGTACTTCTTAAAATCAGCATCACTCATCTTAGCCGTAGTTTGAAATTGTCCACATCTCTTCCTTTCAAATAAAATGTATTTATTTTATGGTTTGAATTTTTTTATTCATTGATGAGTAACGTAACACTCCGCCTTCAGCATTAGTGTCCGAATCTGAACTCCGCTCTAACAATGGTTAACTCTTGTATTGCGAATCACACATTGTCGGTCTGTCAAGTAGGAGGTCAGCAACCGGCATCTAGCACGTGCGTGTCACCCCGACTGAAGGACACACACTGCACACTCTTGTCTCAATACGAGCATGTCCGCACGACACGAATGGGAGGGCGCGTCTCGCGATAAAACCCTGTCACGTCACACGTGCTACAAGCTTCTCAGTTTGCACTGAGAAGTAGTAGTAGTAGTAGTAGTAGTAGTATAAGTCTAGGTGTGTGTGTGTGTGTGTGTGTGTGTGTGTGTGTGTGTGTGTGTGTGTGTGTGTGTGTTGCTGTGACCACTGACTGCCTACGTCGACAGACGACAGAGCAAGAACGTACTACGGATTGAGAAATAGGGGCGTGACGTCAGGGCGCTTCTGGTCAGGCATAGTCTTCCGCGTTACATAACCATTACTCAGAAACTAGCTACTGGCTAGACCGAGAAATTTTTGCCGCAGAACTCCCGGAAAGTGGTTACGTGAAGCACCGTAAACACGTAGATTAGCGTCAATACGTCACCAGTAGATCCACACGTTCTGCAGAGTTTGCAGCGAACAGCACAAAAGCTCTACAGGCGGCATTAGAACCAGTAGCAATGTTGCGATGTAGAGTTGTAAGTAGGAACCAACACATTTCAGCACACTTATTACACATTAATGCGTGCAGAAAAGCAGAGGACAGCTATGTATGAAGACATGTTTTCCCTTAGTGCGGGTACTTTTCGATATAGGAACCATAATACCTAAAACTTCCTGGTAGTATCGCTCCAGTGATTCATGTACGCACTGTGAATGAAAGTGGATGGCAGAGGGTATTTCTTGTCTGATATGGGGAATAATGTTTATTGGCTTCTTTACGTGCTCATGAATTCTTCTCGGGTTATCAGCCGAGTGGTGGCGTCGACTTGTCGCTGTTTTCAGAGTTTAACTATCTTGAGGACGCCCATCGGAATTATACTAAAGAGTGTGAATAAAATTAGCTAATTCCAATGCGGAAGAATCTCCTAAGCAGGTTTTCGCGACAAATTGCTCTTCATTCGACGGCGTGTAACACGAGATTTTTTCATCACTTCCGTTATGCCCAATCATGAGACAAACAAGTCTATTGCTACTGGAACTAGCTTGCTCTGAATAAGCTCATCTCGTGCTAGTCCGTCGGAAACGGATTCAAGACTTGGAGCAGTATTCATTCCTTTGTAAGTGTTGTAAGGGACTGCAGTTGTGGCTACTTAATCCTGCAGTTAAAGGCTAGTACATTTAAGTTTAACTGAGTGTAAAGCTTTAAATTTATCTGCGTCAAACAGTTCGTTCCTTGTATTTACACCAATCTGATATATCAAGACGTAACTGGCTATTACTATAATTTTTGTGCCAACATTCGGTCATAGGTAACACCTTTACCTGTGCAAACTACGAGATTACAAATAACAAATTAGTGACTTAGCTCTAAGTATTAGCATTGCATTATTCATGACAGTTCTCCGCCGCTCTCTGCAGGGCCAATGCATATACTCTTGCAGCGTTTTCGGAGGGACGTGTTTGATTACCCACAACACAGTCCGTAATTGGTTCAAATGGCTCTGAGCTCTATGGGACTTAACATCTGTGGTCATCAGTCCCCTAGACAGAACTACTTAAACCTAACTAACCTAAGGACATCACACACATCCATGCCCGATGCAGGATTCGAACCTGCGACCGTAGCAGCAGCGCGGTAGCAGAGTGAGGGCGTACAGGAAATACATATAGCTTTCTTGTCTGCCTGTTCGGTACAAATTTTGCACTTTAATTTCAAGTTACTTCCTGATGATCTAGACACTTGAAATTTTAAGCAATGCAACAACTCGCTTTATTGCTGGCGTGTAGTGGAGGGTACTTTACCACTGTCATTTTCCAACGAAGTAGATATTTGAAGCTTTCAACATAGCTCAAACCTGGATGCCAATGCAATATTAACTCACTTTCTTACTTGGTATGTGTCAAAGGGTACTTTGTGTATTACTGCCATTTCCCCCTTTTCCTGTTTCGTACAAATGGTTTGTAGCAAGAAAGATTGTTGGAAATCCTCTGTGTCAGCTCAAATCTTTTTACCTTCACGGTGTTCTCGAAAGATATACGTAGGAGAAAACATATATCGCTTGAGGCAGGTGAAGAGAAACTGAAATACACCTGAAATTCATCACATGTCTGTCTGTTGTAACCCTTCAAAATGTTTTAAGTAAATTGAAAAATATCACACACGCAAGACTAAAAAAGCATAAAAGAATTACTTAAATAAAAATGAATTTTTAACATTCCAAGTTTTTAAATTGGACTAAGGTATAAAATAATTTCACATAGCCCATACAGATCCATAGTCGCATAGAAATAGCCCTGAAAATTTTTCAGTACGAATTTATAATGGCTACGAAAATACCTTTAAGATTTAAAACTAAAAACGTGGCATCCATGCAATAAATAATTGACGCATGAGTAATTCACCACCTTACTTTTACGCTTCTTACTGATGCATTAATAGTTCATTTCCTTAACATTACGTATCCAAGTGCCTCGCATTTTTCGTTTTAAAACTTACAACTATTTTCACGGCTGTTAAAAATTCACAATGACAAATCTTCAGGACTATGTCTGGGTGTGCTATTTTTTGATCCTGGAGCCACTGTGAATCAACAAGCAAAGGAATTATAAACATGAGCTGCCAGTGGGCATTGATTTACATCACTGGGGAAAGCTGAAAAATCAACACCTACCTGATGTTTAATTCCTGGGTGTCATGAAATTATTTTACACTTTATAGCTCAGTTTAAAAAAGGTGGTATATTAAAAATTCATTTCTACTTAAGTAATTATTTCTTGTTTCCTCCATGATTAGTCAAATATTTGTTAAATCCAATTTTAGATTATTCGAGCTTCATCAGACTTCCTTTGAACTTCTAATTACATTTCATTATGGAAATGAGGTGCTACCGGTTCTGTGATACGACTAGGAGACGAAAATCAGCTGTACGGGTGGTCAGGCACGCGAGTTCGTGAGTGCGTCCGTTTACATTGGTGCAGGGGAAGAAACGGCCGGGTAGGCGCCCGCATGCTTATCAGCGGGGGCGTACGTGCCAGAGTGTCTGCTACGCGTGAGGGGGGAGGGAGGAGTGGGGGGGGGGCGCCGTGGTGGAGAAGGGCGGGGAGGGAGGGGGGCGTGGCAGCCTGCGCGACTAACGAGCAATCGGCCGGGACACGTGGCTGTTACATCCCACTAACAACCGCTGCCGCGACCGAGCTTACACTCGCGGGCTGCGGCAACGCACGACCGATCTACAAGATGGCTATTTTTACGACGTCCACGGTTCTCAGCTGCCGACTGACTACTCGGCCGCGCGAGACTTTATCGTGCTAAGACACAAGACCCCTCATTCTACAGGACATTCTAGTCCCACATCCGGACTTTCAGTTTTACTTTTTCCGTCGTTTCTCTAAATCCCTTACGGCAAAGATAATGATGAGGAAGGAGATGAATTCCTTGCACATCCATTCCGTATCTGAATTTGCACTCCGTCTCTAATGAACTCCTCGTCGATGGGGCCGCTCCTGTTCCTTATTTATATAAATGATATGCCCTCTAGTATTATGGGTAACTCTAAAATATTTCTGTTTGCTGATAACACTAGCTTGGTAGTGAAGGATGTTGTGTGCAACATTGACTCGGTTTCAAGTAG
Organism: Schistocerca nitens; assembly: GCF_023898315.1. Lineage (NCBI taxonomy): Eukaryota > Metazoa > Arthropoda > Insecta > Orthoptera > Acrididae > Schistocerca > Schistocerca nitens. Next base: position 212,958,615 of record NC_064617.1, read on the forward strand.
TGCAGTACATGACCTCAGTTCATGGCTTGTAGAAAATAACGTTAAATCACAGTAAGACTCAGTTTTTACAGTTTCTAACACACAAATCAACAAAACCTGACGATTTAATCTCTCAGAACGGGCATATGATTGGTGAAACTGAACAGTTCAAATTCCTAGATGTTCAGATACATAGTAAGCTGTCGTGAAAAGCCCACGTTCAGGATCTTGTTCAAAGACTTAATACTGCCATTTTCACTATTCGAACAGTATCGAAAGTGAGTGATACTTCGACACGTAAATTAGTCTACTTTGCTTATTTTCATTCACTTATGTCGTATGTTATTATGTTTTGGCGTAACTCTTCCCATTCTAGAAGGATATTTTTGACTCAGAAACGGGCGGTTCGGGCAATAAGTGGTGTGAGTTCACGAACCTCTTGTCGACCTCTGTTCACGAGTCTGGGTATTTTGACATTGGTCTCTCAATATGTATATTCCTTATTGTCGTTTCTTGTTACCAATATTAGTTTATTTCCAAGAATAAGCAGCTTTCACTCCGTTAATACTCTGCATAAATCAAACCTCCATTTGGATCGGACTTCCTTAACTCTTGTGCAAAAAAGTGTGCAGTATACTGCTGCATCCATTTTCAATAATCTGCCACTCGAATTCAAAGATCTTAGCAGTAATCCACGCGCTTTCAAATCTAAACTGAAGAGTTTCCTCATGGGTCACTCCTTCTATTCTGACGAGGAGTTCCTTGAAAAATTAAGCAGATTCTCATTGTATTGCTCATAGCGTTTGCTTAAACTTATGGACTGATTTTCTTTCAGGTCTATGAACATTTATTTTTATCTGTTATTACTTTTATGTGGTAAGTTCATGTACTGACACGTTCCATGACCTTGGAAATTTGCTCCTCAATTTGGTCCTACGGAACTTGACATGTAAATAAATAGTTATCTCATTCCTTTTTGTATGAATTACTAGCCTGTTACATGTAGTCAGGAAGCGTGACTTTTATGTTTTGATATGACACATAACAATCACAACCTGTAGCAATCCGATCGCACACAAATCACGAGGTCTCACCACTGGGCTGAAAACAAAGTGCTGCCGTCTCAGTTCAATCTTCACCTCGTCATATTCCTCGGCAATCTCGCCGACGAGAAAGTATCAGAGTGTCTGTTCAAAAATACGAAGCCGTGGATGACGCGATCAACTGAAACTTTCCGCTTCCAAGGAGTCAATAGTGTTTATTGGTCCCACCTCAAAAATCCTGACCTAGTCCGTTTCTTCTATCGGCATCTCCGCCACACGACTATTTTAGCGTCCTGAACTAACACTTCCCCGAATTTCTATTACTGTACCCAAGCCATGCGAATATGAGTTAAAGTGTTAGGAATGGCTCTAATGAAAATACGACGTCTGTTCAAAAAATTTCGGAACATTCGTAATTTCGCGCCAATAGTGTGTTGGCATCCCTGCACACGTCTGTGTTTAATGTGTACCTGCCCACAGTTTCATTGTTTTATGTCTGTTACTTAATGTTCAGTGCTGTATTGAGTAGAAATTTGGGTCCCATAGTTTGCGAATTTGGGAATGGCAGGCTTAGAGGAGCAACGTGTCCGCATTAAGTTTTGCTTGAAACTCAAGAAAACCTTTACAGAGACACACAAAATTATACAGGAAGCCTACAGTGACGCGTTTTTACGCCGTTCTCTATGTTGCGAATGGTCGAACGGAAGTTAACGATGTCCCTCGTTCAGGACTTCTATCGACGACGCTCATGACAGGAACTTCAACGAAATTGTGCGTGCCAATCAAAGACTGATTGTCCGAGAGATTGTACAAGAATGTAACATTTAAGCTGGATCGCGTCATGAAATCCTGGGACAGCATCTTGGAATGCATCGTGTTGCCGCCAAGTTCTTTCGGAGGCTCATGAGTCAAGGCCAGAAGCCGGCCTCTGTGACCGAGCGGTTCTAGGCGCTACAGTCCGGAACCGCGCTGCTGCTACGGTCGCAGGTTCGAAACCTGCCTCGGGCATGGATGTGTGTGATGTCCTTAGGTTAGTTAGGTTTCAGTAGCTCGAAGGTGGGTTGTTTGTGGAAAGAGACCAAACTGCGAGGTCATCGGTCTCATCGGATCAGGGAAGGACGGAGAAGGAAGTCGGCCGTGCCCTCTCAGAGGAACCATCCCGCCATTTGCCTGGAGCGATTTAGGGAAATCATGGAAAACCTAAAGCAGGATGGCAGGACGCGGGATTGAACAGTCGTCCTCCCGAATGCGAGTCCAGTGTGCTGACCACTGCGCTACCTCGTTCGGTAGTTCTAAGTCTAGGGGACTGATGAGCTCAGATTTTAAGTCCCATAGTGCTCAGAGCCATCTGAACCAAGGCCAATCTGTGAAGAGCTTTTGTACTGCGCAAATGAGAACGAGATGTTCCTTAAGAGATTCATAACCGGTGATGCGTCATGGATGTACGGTTATGATGTTGAGACCAAGGTTCAATCTTCACAATGGGCCGGAAAAGGTTCTCCAAGACGGAAAAAAGCTCGTCATGTCAGTTCAAATGTCACAACCATGTTGATAAGTTTTCTTTGACTTTGAAGGATTAGGTCACTGTAAAATTGTGCCACAGGGACAAACAATCGATGATACTATCGGGTCGTGTTCCGACGCCTGCAAGAAAATGTGAGTCGGAAACGGCCTGAAATGTGGCGCGACAATTCATAGCTCTGGCATCACGATAACGCCCCCACATTCATCCTTGTTGGTGCGCGATTACTGCACAAAAAACTATATCACTGTGCTTCCTCATCCTCGATACTCTCCAGACCTGGCCCCTCTGGACATTTTTACTTCCAAAGTTGAAAACCCCATTGAAAGGACGAAGATTTCCAACGATAAACGAGACAAAAGAAAATTCGCAGATTGTGCTTCGCGCGATCCAGCAAGTGTACAAAGGCTGCTTCCGGAAGCGGCAACGGCTTTGGCAGCGGTGTATCAATTGTGGAGGAGAATATTTCGAAGGCGACCGTGCACAATAAGTAAAAGGTAAGGGTAGAAAAATGTTGTAGACAAAATTCCGGAATTTTTTGGGCAGACCTCAGATTTATGTGGACTTCAGCTGTATATGGAAGGGAATTGTGTATTACAAACGCAGAGATGAGAGAGTAAAGGCCGCCGAAATGCGCTTAGAGAAAATGCTGAAGATTAGGCAGGAGGATCGAGTAACTAGTAAGAGGTACTGACCGAATCGGGGAGAAAGAATGTACGGCACAACTGGATGAACATAAAGGTATCTGTTGATGGGAAACATCCTGAGGTATCAAGCAAGCTTAAATTTTGTAGTGCAGGGTAGTGAATAAGGTAAAAATTACGGAGAGGAATGATGATTTGAGTACACCTTCGAGTGTAAGTAGGGCTCAGTAGTTACGCAGCGATGAAGAGACGCAGACTCGGTAGTGGGGGTGGGGGGGGGGGGGCAGGCTAGCGTGGATAGCGGCATCTGGAGTTGCCTGGGTGACCGGCTTTATCCTGTTTTCTACGCTCGATCCAGGCCAGGTGTATACATGTTCGGCTTTGTAGCGACGAAGTAAAGAATCCCCAACTAAGACCCGCTCCTAGCCTGTTCCTCGCACTTACGCGGAGAAAGGTGTGGTGTCAATGCAAGGCTGGCTCCGCACTGGCTAGGTTGTAGGCTTCAAATCGGCCGCGGTCCGTCAGTACATTCGGACCCGCGAGTAGCCACTGTCGACACCTAGCAGACCGAGCGCCGCCAGTCGGCTGGTCTTACGAGACAAGCTAGCGCACTGGCCAGTTCTACAGACGAGTTTAATAGGAATGGTCCATTCGTTATAGCGTCATTTCGAGAGGCGATAGTCAGCATAGCCTTCAGCTAAGTCAGTAGCTACGACCTAGCCAGGTGCCACATACATGTTATGCATTGCCAATTGATTTGTATGTGTGAAGCAATCAAAATTGTAAAGCAGTATTCGCAGTTCAGTCTATAGTTGCACTTGTAAATATTATTGTACAAAGTCAAGATCGACGTTCACCGCTGATGCTGAATTACAGCTAAGTATTTTATTGTATTCCTGTCTACTAACTTCTAATCACCTAAGATGTTCCAGATTCATCCCGTGAAGTATAGTTCATTGATCCTCACGTCAGCCTACGTGATCAACGAGTGCATTTAATTGCCACCCCTTGTGATTAGATAAAGAGTCAAATTTCGTGACTCAGCCGGGTCACCCTTTTTCCACAAGACCCATAGTTCCGTCTCATACACAACAAAAGGAATGCAATAAAGTGCAGACCGACACAGTGACAAAGATGGTGATGCGTGTTAGTCGACCACACTATTATTGCACCTGCAAGTGAGGGGAAACCAAAAAATTCTGGTTGTCACTATTTTTTGAAAAACTCAATAATTATTTGTCAACACGGTTTGCACTGCGATTCCATTCAGTGATATTCCAACTTTATCATCCCGTGAAAGTTCTTACCGGCATTCCCATAAATTGTCTACAGCAGTGGTTCGAAAGCTTTTTGAACTTCGCGTACCGTTGCGGCCCTGGAATGGTGGCCAGAGTTTCTCGCTTCTTGTATAGCTAATCACGAAACATATTTCGCAGAAATCACTTCAAAAAAGAAAATTTGAGACTGCGAGACCCGTAAGTCGATAACTGAAACCTTAGTCCCTACCTTTACGCTTCGTAAGTGTCGTAGCGCCTATGACTAATGACTAACGATTTGCTTCGTGAATCTGCGTTCGACCGATACGGAAGTAAATTAATTTCGAGCAGTATCCAAAGACTGGAAACATTCTATTTTGTTGAACTAAATACAGTTTCTGCTGCAGATGTTGGCATGATACATTCTGCTCCACTCTACTCTAAACTTCGAGATTTCCCTTCACTTTGGCGCGCCCTATACATGGAAAGCCGGCCGGAGTGGCCGAGCGGTTCTAGGCGCTAGTCTGGAACCGCGCGACTGCTACGGTCGCAGATTCGAATCCTGCCTCGGGCATGGATGTGTGTGATGTCCTTAGGTTAAAGTAGTTCTCAGTTCTAGGGGACTGATGACCTCAGAAGTTAAGTCCCATAGTGGAAAACATTGTATCACTTGCCGTCGCGACAGATTCTGAAGCTCTGAACGTATTATTACACGCTAAATAAATGAAAGAAAAGCTTTCGTTAACCGGAAGGTTGGTTGGAGCACAATGCTCTACTAGGCTTGGACATACTGCAAGGGGTATATCCCCACCTTTCCTCGGCCTTTGAAGTAACTCAGTCAGTTGTCAGGGTGCAAGGAATCGATTTGCCTACAGTTTAATGTGTGCTCTTAACCACAGCGTAATGGTTTTTTTGTTTTCATATACGATTCACGCCAGAGAGAAACACGCGGTAAATGACACAAACTTTTAGGATCGAATAAGGACTGAACCGGACCTCCGAATCCGCAATCTGACAGCCACTTTCGTATCAATCCACGCTATTACACGTCACGGATACGTGAAACCACCAGCAGAAAGAAATGAAGTCTTGTTGTTCCAAGAAGCAAGATTTTACAACGAGGAAATAGTCATTGTACGAATTCCTCTGATACACTGTTGTAGATTTCCTACTGAAAGCATTTAACAGGAAACAAGATGAAAGGTGACGCATGGCTGACGGCACACCGAAGTAGGAAAGCCCCAGAAGCTGGAAGTTACCTGCCGGTATCACGCTTTGCACACAGGTCAGTCGAATGAAATAATGTATTCAGATAGATTAGTTACGTCGTTATGAATTACAGCTCAGACGATACTGTTACTCTAAGTCGACGACATCTACGAACAGCTCACATACGACCGGAGAGATTGCATCGTCGTCATCATCGTGATCATTATTTTCAGTTCATTTGAATATGCTTACTGCAGAGCATCCTTTTCTCCACCTACAATATTTACCCCATACTCTGTCCACCGCGACCAAGTTGATTTCTTGATGCGTCAGGGTATGTCCTATCAAACTATCCCTTCTGTTACTCAAGTTGCGCTTCATTTTTTTTATACCAAAATTGATTCCGTACCTTTTCATTAGGTAGGCTGTCCGATATACGTATCCAGTCTACAACATTCGTCTACAGTACCACATTTCAAAAGCTTCAATTCTCAACTTGTCGGTACCGTACGTCGTTAAAAAAATTGGTTCAAATGGCTCTGAGCACTATGGGACTTAACTTCTGAGGTCATCAGTCACCTAGAACTTAGAACTACTTAAGCCTAACTAACCTAAGTATATCACACACATCCATGCCCGAGGCAGGATTCGAACCTGCGACCGTAACGGTTGCGCGGTTCCAGACTGAAGCGCCTAGAACCGCTGGGCCACTCCGGCCGGCTACGTCGTTCACCTTCTCCTTTAGTACTGGACTACGCTCTGACAAATACCTTCAAAAAGAGACTTTTGAACTCTTTAAATTTATATTCAAGATTAACGAAATCATCTTTTTCAGAAATGCTTTTCTTTCTAGGATCAGTCAGCTTTTTACATCTTTTATATTTCGACCACGGTCAGTCATTTTCCGAATGTATTAGCAAAACTCATTTTCTACTTTTTGTGTCTCATTTCCAATCTAACTCCCTTAGCATTGTCTGATTTAATTCGGCTACATTCCTATAACCTTGTTTTATTTTTAGTTATGGTCGTCTTATAATCTCTTTTCAAGACGCTGTCCATTCCTCTCAAATCCTTTTTCAAATTGTTTGATGTCCCTAGCAGACAATGTCGTCGGCGACCATCAAAGATCTGTTGTCCGCGAACGATAGGCTAAATGCCTTTCCAAATTTTTCCTTGCTTTCCTCCACAGCTTTTTCAATCAACGTATGGACATCCTGAGTTATTGAATCGATTTTAGATCCTTCAGAATTTTAAGGAGGGAAAAGAAAGATTAGGATTGAACTTCCGGCGACATTTAGGTCATTAGAGATGGAGCTCCAGCTCAGATTGTTACAAGGATGGGGAAGGAAATTGCCTGTCCCTCTCAAAGGAACCATGCCGGCATTTGCCTAGAGCCATTTTGGAAAACCACGGAAAACTCACATCAGGATCGAGGACGCTTATTTGAAGTCTCGTTCTCCAGACTTTAAGAGAGTTTATTCCAGTCAGCAGTGTTAAAAGCGTTCTGTAAGTCCACGAATGCCGTAAACATAATTTGCTTTTCTTCAGTTTATCGTCTGTAATCCGAAGTGTAGGGTCAATATTACCTCGCGTTCCTACAGTCCACCAGAACCCAAAGTGATCTTGCCAGAGGTCGGTTTCTACCAATCTTCCCTTATTGCTGTTTAACTCTGAATAGAACAAAGCTGTATTCCGCCATTAGTTGCGTAGGAGCTTCACCTTCAACCACCGAGTGGACCAGGGTGATTGAGAGTGATAAATTTTCCGTATATCCAGCAGCTTCCTTTTATACAATACTCTTCAGAATCTAAACCAATAAAATTTTGTTCCGACAATGTTCTAGCGGTGGATCAGTATATTTTCAGAATGGTCTCAATACAGAATGCATGAGATCAACACAACTGAAAATGCTGTTCCGGGTACAAATGATAAGACTTGTCCAAAATAAATCCCATGCATATTGACTGAGAAAAGCACAGTTGAGTACTTCTCGGTGAAAGTCTTGTCCTTACAGACTCAACGAAGTCCTTTTTCGTCATCACAAAAGAAAGTGGCTCAGTGGTTGTGTTACTGGAGTGTTGTTTGGAAGAGGCCGCGTTAGAATTATCTCTGACCTTCGTGATTTACAGCTTCCTTAGTGTACTTAACCACTTTGGTAAGACCATAACCTATTTCCTTCCCGCCCTTCCTAACAGAAGTATCGTTCTGTCTTCAGTGGCATCGGTGTTGAGGAGATGCTTAACCTCGACTATTGAAAATTTCATGAGTTTAGTCCACGAATGGTCTTCCCTGATATTAAAATCGTGTGCAGATCACGACTGAAATCTTTATGATTATCTTTAGTATCCATTCCTATGAACAAATGAGCTATCTGGGCACTCTCACGACCCGATCTTTGTCCTATTTTTTACATTTCACGTAGGCTCGCCTGCATACTTGCTTGACTAACTAGCACTGATGGCAGAAAGCATATGACTGAGAATGGCTTATGCATGGCCAAGTGGCTGTTTCTTGGACAGGAACAAGCAGTCTTCTCCAAATTAACGTTTAACTTTCCTGCGAAGTGTGCTTTATGCAAGAACAGTACCCTTCAAAGCCGGGGTTGGAATACGGATCCACTGATTTCTACAGTTAACTCACAAGAAATACCAATAAGCTGTTCTCCGCCAAATCCTTACTCCCGGAGGTCCTTATCGAGCGTGCCAGAAGCGCTATAAAGTTTGGAACGCCAACAGAAACATAGTTTTTGACTGTTCTCGGACAGATAAAGCCATTAGCTCCGTGACGCTGCTCGGGAACGATGATGCCATCTAGAAAAAATGTTGATACACCACTAGACTGATAAAATGCAGGAGGAAGATCTACAGAGGGTCGATCATTTGGGTAGAATTGACAGGTGATGCATAAATAGGCAAAGAGACCCATAACTTCGATTTCGTTACTGGCGATAAATCGCTGGAAACAATGAGAATCGTTAAATACCTAAGCATAAGTATCCGGAGAGGCGTAAAATGGAACGACCACGTAAAACAAACTGTAGGAGGAGCCGATGCCTGGCCTGAGATTCATCTAAAAAATCTTAAAATAATTCATTCAAGAAAAAGTGGGTTACTAAACATCCGCTCGATGGATTTTCGAGTACTGCTCGTCGCTTTGGGAGTCTAAGCAGGCTCAATTAAAAGGGTTAAAGGGGGGGGGGCTGGCAAGGCAGGGAGTAAAGTGGGAGGGAGGGAAGGGAAGTGGGGGGGGGGGAGGAAAGATAGATAGAAAAAGTTCTGTTTCTGAAGGATTTTTCTGTCCGAAAGCTAAAGAGCTAAAGTGCAGCAGTCTTTCCACTGTTTCTGTCTGCTACTCAACGCCTCTTCTGTGCGGTGTGTGCTGGCGTAAGAAGTCGCCAGCACACCGATCGGCAAAGATGTAGCAAGAAGATCGATAGTACGCACTGGATCAAACGCGTCCGTCTATGACATGAGAGAGGCCAGAGACACACCCACAAGCAACAGGCTGTCAACGCCCTCTCGACAGCATGTATTCAGGTCGTCACCGCTGACCGGACGGCCTCACTGACTAACTCTCACTCCAGTTTGGCATCTGTCAGTCCACTCGCAGAGCGGGTCACAGGCTACGATAGTAAATAGAGACTATAATTGTAACTAAAACAAGATTACCGATACTGTCTGCACGAGGACTATTACTGGTTTGTACCAAGAACATGGGCTCTATTCAAGTTAAGTAGCAAATTCATGTAAATAAAGAACCGTATTTATCCAGGTGTGCATCTGTGTTGTGGAAAGGGGATACTGGCCACCCATAACAACATCCTCTCCTTTGCTTCCTTACAATACAAAACTTTACATGGTGAGTAGCAATCCATGTGTTTCATATTTTCATTCCATCCTGCACTAAAGTCAAAAAAATTAACTGCACGTAATGTAAAATACAAATGCAACACCCATGTCTTTGACGACAAAATACATTGCTGATAGAGTAAAGTACGCTACTACTTCTGTAATCGCGACGAGGACGTGTTAAAAACTAACTAAAAGTAAAATGTCCAAAAAAACCTACTGAAATTCTACGGCGACACACTAGCAAATTTAGCTAAGAAAGGGTCCTTCAGCATATAGTTAACATGTTTTGTGCAGTATCTGCAGCAGCGCTGAAGATTGGCATGTAGCGCGATATCGGTCCTGTCAAAATAAATCAAGCAGTCTTTGACTATGTATATACATACAATATTATTCATGAAATTATAAGAGGCTGCAGGACACCGAAAATATTAATCTTTTATATGGCTTAAATATTGCCCACAGCATCACATAAGGATTATTCTCATATTCACAATATCTTGGCAGTAAAACGAAGAGAGTAAAGTTGCCAACCACTGAGTCCTGCCTCTACATTAGTCACTGCAAAATGCGATTATTCTGCCTACGGCGATCTCTCTCTTGCACTGCTAGGCAAACATCTTGAAGGCTAGTTGCAATCTCGAGATAACCGGTCTAGTGCAATAGGCGACTCAACTCTTCCTTTTACCTTGTCTCGTTTACTACACATTTATTGCCGGACTTGTGTCAAGGCTGCGTCGACATCCACGACATTACACGCTTTGAATATACTAACATCGTGTATCGATCAGGTAATTGTGTAAAATGATTGCGAGGGGGGGGGGGAGGGAGGGGGAGGGGGTGAAGGAAGCCGCAGTCTCGCTTGCCCCGTAACAGCCAGCAGACGGACGGTTCTTTTATGGGCGCTGACGTAGCATAGTGGCAGTCTTGCTGCAGGTTCTTGCACGTGTGCATCCTACGTAAGTCACGGCTTAGACACGGTCGACAGTCTTGACACTTGTCTGTGGGACGCCAGACGGAACCTTACAGAGCAAAGGTGTCTGTCCTTAGATAACTGACCCAAAACTATACTACGCACTCTCTGCCAAGAACAGCAGTAGTTATCACCAGACGTATGTTATCCCGATGCAGCTAATCCAGTTGTCCGACTTTTACCGTGGTTTACAAACACAAGCTGGAACGCTGTATTATTTTAAAGGGATAGGCCTGTAAGCACTAGCAGAATGAAAGTACACAATTAACTAATATAAAAATAGCACACAGCGCAGGTATCAGGCGTAACACAACTCGTCCACTTCCTAGAGCTGACAGCAAACAAATGGAAACACAAGGAAACTGCACAGCGGTCTGACGAAACATCTTCAGGTGAAGATTTGTGTGAGTACGTTGTACACCAGTCTGTTTACGACAGTTGACTGTACGACCGGTGTGCGCATTTTCCTTGCTTTCCATTTGATTAAGCCAACGGCCTTGCCGCAGTGGTAACACAGATTTCCTTCAGATCACCGAAGTTGAGTGCTGCCGGACTTGGCTAGCACTTGAATGGATCACCGTTCGGTCTGCCCTCGTGAGGCCAATGGAAGAGCTACTTGACTGAGAAATGGTGGCATCGGTCACGAAAAATGACAACGGCCGAGTGCGGAATGCTGACCACGTGCCCCTCCGCATCCGGTGACTGCTAAGGGCTGAGGATGACACGGCGGCCGGTCGGTGCCGTTGGGCCTTAAAGGCCTGTTCGGGCGGTGTTCTGTTTGATTACTGACAACTGCAGCAAGTGGTAAATTATGTTGTAGTACGATTTTTTTTTGTTTTGCTTTTGGGCAAAAAGCCATCTGGAGTGGTCAAGGTAAATGGGACAACCTGTTTATGTAAATGAGTATGCTTCTAAGATTGTTTCTGTCTTATTAATGGATACCTTGACTTGTTCCACATTCCCGAATGTTCTTGTTTTAGATAGCATATAGGAAATATGGAATAGATCGATTAATGAATGATTTAGAGAGTTAATAACATATAACTAATGAAATAAATAGAGATGCGAAATTAGTTTCAGAAGAAATTTTAGAGCATTATCGCCAGATCATCGTTCGAACCAAGTTCTATGCTTACCAAACATAGTTCGCTATCAGCAGGCTTTCTCGTGCTGGACACACATACAGCTGTAACGTATGTGTCAGAAGTGACGCTGCCATGCACTACGCACTTTTAAGCTAAAAGTTAAACAGAGCGTCGCATTTAAGTTGAAAGTCGGCAGAGGACCCTCGCACGCCTTAAAACGACGCCTCCTCCCATTCCCTCTGCGTTCCTAGTCCCTCCACATACATACGAAATAACGATTATAAGCACAGATATTTCTACTGGTTACTAAGGACGGCGTAGAGAACAACATTACATCGTTATTTACGCCATTTGCTGACAAATAATAGTTATAGCCATTACTTGTTGTTGTTGTTGTTGTTGTTGTTGTTGTTTTCAGTCCAGAGACTGGTTAATGCAGCTCTCCATGTTACTCTACCCTGTGAAAGTTTCTTCATCTCCCAGTACCTACCGTAACCTACATCCTTCTGAATCTGCTTAGTATATTCATCTCTTGGTCTCCCTCTACAATTTTTACCCTCCACGCTGACCTCCAATGTTCAATTGGTGATCCCTTGATGCCTCAGAACATGTCCAACCAACCGATCCCTCCTTCTATTCAAGTTGTGCCACAAACTTCTCTTCTCTCCACTTCTATTCAATACCTCCTCTTTAGTTATGTGATCTACCCATCTAATCTTCAGCATTCTTCTGTAGCACCACATTTCGAAAGCTTCTATTCTCTTCTTGTCCAAACTATTTATCGTCCATGTTTCACTTCCATACATGGCTACACCCCATACAAATACTTTCAGAAACGACTTCCTGACACTTCTATCTATACTCGAGGTTAACAAATTTCTCTTCTTCTGAACTGCTTTCCTTGCCATTGCCAGTCTACATTTCATATACTCTCTACTTCGACCATCATCAGTTATTTTGCTCCCCAAATAGCAAAACTCCTTTACTACTTTAAGTGCGTCATTTCCTAATCTAATTCCCTCAGCATCACCCGATTTAATTCGACTACATTCCATTATCCTCGTTTTGCTTTTGTTGATGTTCATCTTATATCCTCCCTTCAAGACACCATCCATTCCGTTCAACTGCTCTTCCAAGTTCTTTGCTGTCTCTGACAGAATTACAATGTCATCGGCGAACCTCAAAGTTTTTATTTCTTCTCCATGGATTTTAATACCTACTCCGAATTTTTCTTTTGTTTCCTTTACTGGTTGCTCAAATACAGATTGAATAACATCGGGAAGAGGTTACAACCCTGTCTTACTCCCTTCCCAACCACTGCTTCCCTTTCATGTCCCTCGGCTCTTATAACTGCCGTCTGGTTTCTGTACAAATTGTAAATAGCCTTTCGCTCCCTGTATTTTACCCCTGCCACCTTCAGAATTTGAAAGAGAGTATTCCAGTCAACATTGTCAAAAGCTTTCTCTAAGTCTACAAATGCCAGAAACGTAGATTTGCCTTTCCTTAATCTATTTTCCAAGATAAGTGGTAGGGTCAGTATTGCCTCACGTGTTACTAGTGGTATGATTTTAAGTTGGTTAATACATCAGAGTGTATGTGCTAAGAGCAAGCCATTATTTTTATTCCGGGAAACTGGCCAGGTGTTTGAGTGTGGCCGCGAAACGTTAAGTCTATACTGACAGGCGTTGTCAACTTAGTGGTGCTATCACGACTGTGCAAAAAACATGAGGCCGTAAACTCAGTGTTGTTCTTGTGGGAAAGTTGTTCGAAACAGATGGAAAAAAGAAACAACCAATACGCGCGCGCGTGTGTGTGTGTGTGTGTGTGTGTGTGTGTGTGTGTGTGTGTGTGTGTGTGTGTGAAGGTACTACATATCAAAATATACGAGTTACTAGGCGCGCGCACGCACACGCACGCACGCACGCACGCGCGCGCACACACACACACACACACACACACACACACACACACACACACGTGTTAGAAACGGCACCAGATCCGGTTCAGAACCGTGGGAGACATTCAGCAGCTGTGGCGATGGGGCAGGGAAGGAATGTTAAAATGGAACCTGGACGCGGGCGGCACTCTTGCCCACTGCTGAACACTCAGTCACGCTATCTCCTGCCAGCCAATCACGCAGGCGTGGCGTGGCTCCTCGTGTGATCAGCCTCCAGATGCCGCCATACTGTAACTCGCAATCTGGGATCGTTTCCAATATTCTCTGCTCGTCAACGGTTGAGAATTTTTCTCTCTTCGGAGCGACGAAACCAGCCGAGTCGTCGCATCTCGAAGTTTCCTCCAGTTACTGTCCATCCACGCCACTCCACCTTTCACGTAAGAGGTTCAACAGCCTCAGAAACACTATGTGGACCGTTTCCTCTGCAAATATTCATTGTCAATCAAATAATATTCAAAGATTTACAAACTTTTCAATTATCTGCCAATTAATGCAAATTCACTGCTTTCATCAGCCTTCCCAGCATCTGCACGCCGTAAGACAGCTTATGGCGTGTGGCGGATAGTACTGATAATGAATGGGGTTTCTAAGAAACAGTACAGCATGGCGATGAGACCCTTTATCCTCAGAATCAAGTAGCCAACAGTGGAGTTTTGCGAGTAATACTGCATAGAGATGGGTCCAGAGCTGTGGCTGTCACGTGAAAATGACTTACGGGGGACAGCTAACTCAAAGTATCGGTAAAGGAAGGTTCAGGACACACGAGAGGAACAGCAGAGCAGCGGGAGGAAATGCTCAAGTTAAGGCTCTCCGGGGACAAGAACTATGACGGAAGATCTACCCTCACGACACCCACTTCCGAACCGACACCAAGATGGAAAAGTCTGAAGGGTACTCATGGTACCGCTAAAATTCTCCCCTTTCCTGTTCCACTGGCGAAAGCTGCGCGTATAAGCATGAAAAATTTACGTTATCCGATTAAACGTATCCGGACACCCACATGTAATGCAGAGTGACTGGACGTCACGAGAGGCAGACTCGCAAATATAGGAGGAGGCGGGGAGTACTGTGTTGTCAGTAGAGAAGCAGTAACAGAGACTGGGTCGGTGGTGGTGGTGGTGGTAATGATGGCGATGGCGGAGGGTACTAAACAGCTAGTCATCAGCGCCCTGGCAGTAATGATATACCGAAGAAGATCGTGAAAATCTATGGAAGGAGATCAATAAATTGGAAAACTACGTTTGATCCCATCACAGGAATCATAAAGCAACCTCAAGAAGATGAGCTTCAGAAAAGCCCGTAATAAAATCCCAGCGACACACAGGGTCGGTCAGGAGAGCTCAGTAATTTTCGAACGTGGACTAGTCACTGGATGTCACCTGAGTAAATATCCATCAGTGGCATTTCAATCCTTCAAAAGCTGACCGAGTCGACGGTCGAAATGTCATTGTGAAGTTGAAACGCGAATGGACAATCACAGCTAAACCAAGGGAAACCTTATGTGCTGACGAACAGGAACCGTGAAGCATTGCAGAGGGTGGCTGCAAACAATCGCATGAAACCAGCAGGAACAATCGCTTGTGAGTTCCGAAAGTGCTAACAGCGGTTCGGCTGGCACAATCACAGTGTGTAGAGAGTTAAGAGAGGGGTACAATGGTCGAACACCATCTTATTGGCGACACACATCTGTAGTCACTGCTAAGCTACGCTTGAGGTAGTGTAAAGAGCGACGCCACTGGAGAAGACAGTGGACGAATGGAAACAAGTGATTTGAAAAGATAAATCTCCCTATACCGGATGGCAATCTGATGGAATTATTTGGGTTTCGCAAATGCCTCGCAGACGTTAAGTCCCATCATGTATGACAGTACAGGGTGTTTTTCGTGGTTAGGGTGGGGGTCCCTTATTGAACACTGAATAAGGACGGATATGAAAAAGAAGTACTGCATTGTGTACTGCTGACAGTAGAGGAACTGTTCAGAGATGGCGACTGTATCAGCATGATAATGCATCTTGTCATAAAGCAGCATGCTTTGTGCAAAATAATATTCCCGAAATTGACTGGTCTGCCCAGAGTCCCGACCGGAACCCAATGGAATACCCTGGGGATGAGTTAGAAAGTCTGTTTCGTTCCATACCTCAGCGTTCAAAAACACTACGTTCCCTGGTTGGGTTTCTTGAGATAGAATGCGGTGCTATTTTTCCATAAACATTCAGCTACGTCATCGAAATTATCCTCCACAGAGCACAAGCCGTCGTAAAGACGAGGGGTGAACACACTCCCTACTAACATCCACAAACAGGTGTTGGGATACTTCTGATCAAATAGTGTACCTCATCCCCCCCCCCCCTCATGACTATTTCGAGGGTTGTAGGTCTAGCTCGGTCGTCTACGTCCAGGCATTTATTTACATGGAGTGTCAACTGCCGGTCAGTCCCTATGATCTGCAAACCTTCTTGTATTTTCTATCGTTGCGAAATTCCTATATATAAGAGCATCATTCACGATCAGCGTCCCAGAGCTCCCAACATTATCTAAAAGACCTTCCCAAAGCAGCTGTTAGGCATGACGATTTCGCCCTCCTAAGAACGATATGCAAGGACGTCCTGAATTCAGTCACAAGGCTCACATTTTGTTCACCAAGTATGTATCGAATGTCTTCGGGTGTCAAGGAAACCGACCTCAACCAGAGCACCGTTATCTATGAGCCTCTGGATTATGAAGGAATCGACGCAGCTGTTTCATAAAATCGCAAGCTGATCCCTATAGAGGTTTATTTTTTCAATAAATAAATAAAAGACATAATACGCGAGCATAAAACGGTGTTCCACGATGGTACAAAAGACTGATAAAAGCGACACAAATGTGTAAATAAATTCATCCGTCTTCAAAAAAGGGCGGGATCGTAGCAACAAAATTCTCACAGCCACGATAAGCGTGCAGCAGGACGTCATATAGACACATGCGATTACATTTATATATCCGTCCGGGGCAATAACAAGCTTACGTTAAAGTTTTATACAGTTTTCTTACTTTTTGAGAACTGCTCTTCGTAAACCAGAAAAAAGTGCATCCACAGCAGCTGCGTTAGTTGCAACAGTGGCATTCACAATTGGGCAGCACAATGAGTACACTCCAATGTTTGACGAATATTCAAAACAATGGAAGCAAGACTGTGGCTTCACATTATTATGGGCTAGTATAGTGTACACTGCAGCTGCCATCGGCGGCACGTACTGGAACAAAGCGAGCTGAGAGATTCGGTCTAGTTGTAATGGCTTACTGGATGTATTTGTATTAATTTCGTCTGCAGTGTTTCGGGTAACTGTTGAAGAGGCCGTGGAGGGCTAACTGAAGTAGCAAATACCCAACAAGGTAGTCCCGCAGATATTCTCCTGGCTCAAGATGCGGAGAACTTTTAACTCTGGGAAATTTTGAAGCCTCTATCGTCTTCCTACAGCCGCTTGCGGAAAAGTTTGGCCTTGTGGAAAACCTCATCCTCTGTAGACTTCATCACGCACAGGTGAACATAATCTCCGAGGATGGATTCTTAACGATATCCGTCAATAGCGCGATCTACTTGGATCAATGATACAAAAGAATGCCACGAAAAATTTCCCAGCGCATGCTGTTCTCATCGGCCTCTACTATTCCGGCAATGATTGGTAACAGTACAAGCACGGCAGCTTGACCCGCTCTCGCAGGACAAGCACTTCAGAAATTTCTTGTCTGCGCTTGGTCGAGAAGGGTTTAGGTAGCTCAAGACTATTTTTCGGCCTTAGACCACCTTACTGTAAACATGGCGGCAAACTCGAGGAGCGACTACACCAGCAACTTACACTCTCTAGTGAAGTGGCTGCGTTTACAGGAAGAGGGCTAACAATTTTTTACCATATTGGTGATATGCTGGCGCCACAATAAACCTGTGTTCAAAATATCGATATTTTTTGCGGTGCTTCTTAGCAACGGCCCGTTACTTTGTTAGTCAGCGAAACGTGATGCTTGCCTCAATGTTTATAGGATGCGAGCATTCACACTCCCGCTAAAGACAGCTGTGTTGTCGGTACACAGCGTCAGGTCCGTAATTAAGTTCTATGGATTCCCTTGTACAGCGTGCTCCGCGATGTCTGTTGCTTATCACGAAAGACGGGGTTCCATACTCATAGAATGAGTGTTGGCGTGCAGATACAGGAATGCTGCACCGCCACTCATGGCAAAGCCCTGTTATGAATGGTCAAGCATGCATCTGTGTCATGTGGACGACTGATGAGAGCTTGTATAGTGTAGTGCTGGGTTTGTGTTGTAACGGATGAAGGGAAGGGAGAGGAGAGGGTGAAATCCGTGCCGGCAAACTGCCTCCCACCCTCGCATACCAACAAGGGGTACGCCGAGCTTCACTTCCCTACCCGATGGACGGATCACCATCACTTGCCCTCACTTCATGACACTGCGGAGAGGTTTGGAATTTGATCCAGGACCTTAGCAAAGAAACTGGTTATCAGGAACTTTACGTTACCACCGCTCCACCCCTTGCACCAACAGGAGTCGAACCGGTGTGGTCTCCAAATCGTGCGAAATCGCTCAAGCGTGCGTTAGCCACATCAGTTACGGAGGCGGGTGCAATGGCTATTGCACGATCCTAAAATCAATAGATAAAAGCTTGACATAGGAGCATACCTCTGGCAATCACTGATCTCGATTTGCAGCTGGATTTTTGCCCATATATTGTAATCGAACATTATGAATGTGGTATCAACGTTCGATACCACACCCGTTAGGGGGGTAGCACTTATCGACCGCGCTCCGTATTAGTATCGTTGGACCCGCGATTCGCGACCAGCGCTGCTAGCGCCGCTCCGCGGCTTGTGACAAGTGTCTAGCGAGCTCTCGTACACTCTTGCTCGGGACGTCAAGTAGTAAAGTAGCATAGCCTTCAGCTGATAGGAAGCAACCTCTAACAAGGCGCTTAGTAACGCATGGCCTCAGTGAGGCCTCAATAGCTATCTGTTTATAATTATATGTATGTAGCCAAGAAGAATCCTGTACAACCAGTTAATATACATTATTTTTTACCAACAACTTCTAATTATTTTACTCGTTGCAGATCCAAACCATGCAGCCAACACCTCATCGACGTTGCTGACAAACCTGCTGTGATTTGCGTGTTTCTATTTAGCATTGCCCACCTGTCAACATTGGCGACGACTCGTTCGTCGTCGTCATAAAAATGAATTACCTCGAAGGTAACAGTCTACTGACACAAGGTCAACAAGAATTCAGAAAATATCGTTCTTGTGGTAATACAACTAGCTCTTTAATCGCAATCACTGCTGTCGACGGGCGCTCTCAAATGCATTCCACATTTCTACATTTCCAGACAGCCTTTACCTCATAAGAAACTTCCAATTAAACTGCATGCTTACAGAGTATCACTTTAGTTGTGCGACTTGATTCGTGATTTCATGCAAGAAAGATCACAGAATGCAGTAATGGACGGAAAATCATTGAGTATAACAGAAGTAATATCCGGCTTTCCCCAAGGAAGTGTTATAGGCCCTCTGCTGTTCGTAATCTAGATAAACGATTGACGTCGGAACAACCCTCTTAGATTGTTTGCAGCTGATGCCGTTGTTTGCCGTCAAATAAAGTCATCAGATGATCGAAACAATCGCAAAAAGATTTCGACACTATATCAGTATGGTACGAAAAGTGGCAGTTGTCTTTTAATAAGGAAAAGTGTGATATCAGCCACATGAGTATGAAAAGACAGTTAAATTTCGGTTACCCGATAAATAACGCAAGTCAAAAGCCGGCAGTTCGCTACGAATAACAATGACGAACAACTTCAATTGCAACCATCGCATAGGTAATGTTGTGGGGAAGGCAAACCAGAGACTGATTTGTGGGCGGAACGCTCACACGATGCAACAGGTCTACCAAAGAGACTGTCTACACTACACTTGTTAGTTCTCTGGTAGACCACTGCTGCGCAGTTCCTTACCAGATACGATTAACGGAGGACATCGTAAAAGTTCAGAGAGGGGCAGCTTCTTGTGTATTATCGCGAAATAGGGGGAGAGAGTGTCACAGATTGAGATAGGCGAGTCGTGATGGCAATCATTAAAACAAAGGCGTTCTCGTTCCGGCGAGATCTTTTCACGAAATTTCTATCACCAACTTTCTCTTCTGAAAGTGAAAATATTCTGTGGCACCCATCTACATAGGAAGAAGTGATCATCATAATAAAATAAATCAGAGCTCGTACACCAAGATTTAAGTGTTCATTTTTCTCAAATGGCTCTGAGCACTATGGGACCTAACTGATAAGGTCATCAGTCCCCTAGAACTAAGTACTACTGAAACCTAACTAAGGACATCACACACATCCATACTCGAGGCAGGATTCGAACCTGCGACCGTAGCGGTCGCACGGTTCCACACTGTAGCGCCTAGAACAGCTCGGCCACCCTGGCCGTCTCATTTTTCTCACGCGCTCTTACGGAGTGGGTAGGTGGGGAAATAGTCTGAAGGCGGTTCGAAGAACCCTGTGGCAGGCACTGAAGTGTGAACTGTAGATGACTCATCTTTTACAAACCGAGCACTTGACGTTTCTCACGTAGTTTCCTTGTATAGTGGTGTACTGACACTGACTGCTCACTTGATAACATTCACCTCCTGTCACGTCTACTTCTACGCAAATAAGGTACTTCGTGCTAAACTGAGTAATTACTTGTCCTATTCCACTAACATACTGAACGCGGAAAAAATAACCGTCTGTATGCCTCGGTACGCGTCCGAATCACTCTTATCTTATCCCTACGATCCCACCGCGAGATACAGGATCGTGGAAGCAGCACTGTAGCGCAGTCTCCGTCGTATATGGTTTCTCTAAACTTCCTCCCCGTTTCGCGAGAACTACGTCGCCCGCCTTTCTTGTAACGATTTCCATGTAAGTTCCCTCCCCCTCGTCGAACTTTCATGTGGGCTATACAGACCTGTTATGAACCTAGCAGCTCGTCTTTGTTTAGTTCTTGAGTCCCATGAAACAAAATAATTTTAAAACTCTTCACAAAATTAATATTTATTGCCTTAGAAGAATACAAGAAGAAACTAACAATCTATTTTAAGGAGGTTGTTTTATCTCGGAACCACAACGATAAACAGTTTTCAACCACTCATCACCATGTGATATACGAGGGCAGTTCAATAAGTAATGCAACACTTTTTTTTCTGAAACAGGGGTTGTTTTATTCAGCATTGAAATACACCAGGTTATTCCCCAATCTTTTAGCTACACAACACTATTTTTCAACGTAATCTCCATTCAATGCTACGGCCTTACGCCACCTTGAAATGAGGGCCTGTATGCCTGCACGGTACCATTCCACTGGTCGATGTCGGAGCCAACGTCGTACTGCATCAATAACTTCTTCATCATCCACGTAGTGCCTCCCACGGATTGCGTCCTTCATTGGGCCAAACATGTGGAAATCCGACGGTGCGAGATCGGGGCTGTAGGGTGCATGAGGAAGAACAGTCCACTGAAGTTTTGTGAGCTCCTCTCGGGTGCGAAGACTTGTGTGAGGTCTTGCGTTGTCATGAAGAAGGAGAAGTTCGTTCCGATTTTTGTGCCTACGAACACGCTGAAGTCGTTTCTTCAATTTCTGAAGAGTAGCACAATACACTTCAGAGTTGATCGTTTGACCATGGGGAAGGACATCGAACAGAATAACCCCTTCAGCGTCCCAGAAGACTGTAACCATGACTTTACCAGCTGAGGGTATGGCTTTAAACTTTTTCTTGGTAGGGGAGTGGGTGTGGCGCCACTCCATTGATTGCCGTTTTGTTTCAGGTTCGAAGTGTTGAACCCATGTTTCATCGCCTGTAACAATCTTTGACAAGAAATTGTCACCCTCAGCCACATGACGAGCAAGCAATTCCGCACAGATGGTTCTCCTTTGCTCTTTAATGGTGTTCCGTTAGACAACGAGGGACCCAGCGGGAACAAACCTTTGAATATCCCAACTGGTGAACAATTGTGACAGCACTACCAACAGAGATGTCAAGTTGAGCACTGAGTTGTTTGATGGTGATCCGTCGATCATCTCGAACGAGTGTGTTCGCACGCTCCGCCATTGCAGGAGTCACAGCTGTGCACGGCCGGCCCGCACGCGGGTGATCAGACAGTCTTGCTTGACCTTGCGGCGATGATGACACACGCTTTGCCCAACGACTCACCGCGCTTTTGTCCACTGCCAGATCACCGTAGACATTCTGCAAGCGCCTATGAATATCTGAGATGCCCTGGTTTTCCGCCAAAAGAAACTCGATCACTGCCCGTTGTTTGCAACGCACATCCGTTACAGACGCCATTTTAACAGCTCCGTACAGCGCTGCCACCTGTTGGAAGTCAATGAAACTATACGAGACGAAGCGGGAATGTTTGAAAATATTCCACAAGAAATTTCCGGTTTTTTCAACCAAAATTGTCGGAGAAAAAAAATGTGTTGCATTACTTATTGAACTGCCCTCGTATCTGAAAGCAATTTCGCATTTTTCCTAGGCAGAATCCCCCATTTCGGAACTTCTTCCTTCTTCAAGTCTTCAACCGTCAGGTTGGTTAGCAGCAATTCGCTATGCATTTCTGTCTTTTTTTTTTTAAAAAAAAAAACCTCTAAGCACTATGGGACTTAACTTCTGAGGTGATGTCCCCTAGAACTTAGAACTACTTAAACCTAACTAACCTAAGGACATCACACACATCCATGCCCGAGGCAGGATTCGAACATGCGACCGTAGCGGTCGCACGGTTCCAGACTGTAGCGCCTAGAACCGCTCGGCCACAACGGCCGGCTTCAGTCTTCGGCCCTCCTCTTGAGTGTGGTATTGGTGGTGCACCTGGTATCTTTCATGATCTGGTTGGGTATTCTAGTCTCGGTCTGCTCTTATATTTTCCCTTCGAAGATACTTTTAATGATATCATCATGTCAGCAGATGGCTGACCCATGTGTTAATTCGCAGTTCCATTACCTTCAGCAGACAACACTTCTCTTCCTCTACTCTGTGGAGGATCTCTTCCTATACTATGTTGTCTACCCAATAAACCTTTAACGTCTTCGCTTGAGATGTTTGTCTATGCTACTGGATGTGAGAATATTTCTTCTCTCGTTAAAAGCAGCTTTTGTACGTTGGATTCGGCTTGGCTCTCCATCCTTGGCCTTCCGTCTAATGTAATTTTTACTCCCAAGTTAGACAAACGATTGGGCGCTCTCCAGTCGCTCATTGTTAAATGAGCACTGGGCAACAGGGTTTTCTCTACTCATCACAAAGATTTTTACGAACTTCCAGCATGCTGGTGTAACTTGGGTCACCAACTTCCATTTTCGACTTTGTTATGTTGATTTGAAAATAGGCCTCCTCCCGAAACTAGCCATCGAATGAAAAATAAAATATTTACAATTCGGACTGGTTTTTCGTTTATTGGCTAAGATTTTTGTTTTACCTTTATTAATTTTCGTAATATAGGAAGAGTTATGGTTGGTTTCCATCTAGGCCAGCATCGCTTCTAGTTGTCTGCATCTATGATTAATAAATCTCAGTATGTCTATTTTCTTACCATGAATTTTGAATTCCTCCTAGAGCTCCTAGTTTCTCGCAAGTTTCATCAACTCATAATGCCTAAAACGTATAATAGTCCTAAAATACAAGCACAAATGGACCTGAAATCAATAAGTTTATATTTAAAGTACATACTGGCCCAGTGCATTCATTTCGAAATAACTCATAAAAGCAACAGTACAAATTCAAAGTTACGTTGCAATATCTTAGTTATATTTTCTTTCACTGCGAATGATCTCCACAATACGGTTACTAAAAAAGTGCCACTGGATATCTGTGAATTGCAGTAGCATCGGTGGTTTCATGTGAGAATCAAGTCAAAAAAAAATTATAAAATTATGGTTTTAAGCAGAAACGACTGATACAACAAAAGCCTGGAACGCTACCTCTGGAAAGCTTACAACCTTTTTTCCGCCAGCCTTCCCAAATACGACCTTGTGTTCTGACGTTAATGACTTGGTATTCAACGGAAGAAACGGCTAATCTTCGTTCCACTAGAGATTTAAGTCGTCATGTGTAACTGAGTCGCTAACAAAGGTGTTTCAGTACATCAGGTAGTTTTTGAACCTGTTCGTCATTATCAGGACTTAGTGAGCAGATACTCGTACAATTTGTGCAATGAACGGGTGGTTCACATCAGGCAGTTTCTTTAGTTAACTATACAGCGTGTCCCTGGAGGAAAGGTAGGTATTCAAGAATATGACAGTAAAGAAGCAGAAGAGTCCAATACACATGGGCTCTGAACTGCATACCTTAAGTGCTATGAGCACTTGTTCAGTAGAAGAGATGCGGCTCACAGCAGCGAAAATGAACAGGTTCTCATAGCTCCAAGAAATGAACTTTAGAACCCACCGCATTTTTTGCTTGGAATGATCGCTCCTGTCATATCGATGAATACTGACCAGTCCTCCTGGAATACCCTGCATCAGAAACCTCTGTATTTTCACTTTTGATTTTCTCAAAGCAAGGAGGAGGACGATTTTCGGATAGACGTTCCTATGTAGAATTTTCTACTACAAGCTCAGGAAGGGTGCAATGTAAACTGCTTGATACCCCGTGTGTCTCGCTAGCAGAGATCTCTTAGCACACTCGCAAATCGCGAGATACCTGCTATAGACGCCCCACTTCGCCTCTGAGGACCCTCACAAGCCAATTAAGATCAGTCTTAAAATTTCCGGGAAGTACTAATTGTACGTCAAACCGTGGAATGAGCGAGGTTGTGTCGCACGTCCACATATGATCTTCTCAAAGTGTGTACTTATATCGACAGAAACAAATAACTATGGATTATATTCCTCCCATCTTCCCCACCTCCGGTATGAGTCGATTACACCCCGATTAAAATTACTTTGTGACCGGCGTTTCAGCGAGCTGAGTGGTAGACGCCAACCGCGATCCAATCGTAGTTCTTTCTGCACCTTGTGAAACTGGGCAGGGTGCACGCTGACAGTACTCCTCTCTGCCACCGCACTCTGTCAGTTACAAATTACGAGGGCAGTTCAATAAGTAATGCAACACATTTTTTTCTCGGCCAATTTTGGTTGAAAAAACCGGAAATTTCTTGTGGAATATTTTTACAAACATTCCCGCTTCGTCTCGTATAGTTTCATTGACTTCCGACAGGTGGCAGCGCTATACGGAGCTATTAAAATGGCGTCTGTAACGGATGTGCGTTGCAAACAACGGGCAGTGATCGAGTTTCTTTTGACGGAAAACCAGGGCATCTCAGATATTCATAGGCGCTTGCAAATGTCTACGGTGATCTGGCAGTGGACAAAAGCACGGAGAGTCGTTGGGCAAAGCGTGTGTCATCATCGCCGCAAGGTCAAGCAAGACTGTCTGATCTCCTGCGTGCGGGCCGGCCGTGCACAGCTGTGACTCCTGCAATGGCGGAGCGTGCGAACACACTCGTTCGAGATGATCGACGGATCACCATCAAACAACTCAGTGCTCAACTTGACATCTCTGTTGGTAGTGCTGTCACAATTGTTCACCAGTTGGGATATTCAAAGGTTTGTTCCCGCTGGGTCCCTCGTTGTCTAACCGAACACCATAAAGAGCAAAGGAGAACCATCTGTGCGGAATTGCTTGCTCGTCATGTGGCTGAGGGTGACAATTTCTTGTCAAAGATTGTTACAGGCGATGAAACATGGGTTCATCACTTCGAACCTGAAACAAAACGGCAATCAATGGAGTGGCGCCACACCCACTCCCCTACCAAGAAAAAGTTTAAAGCCATACCCTCAGCCGGTAAAGTCATGGTTACAGTCTTCTGGGACGCTGAAGGGGTTATTCTGTTCGATGCCCTTCCCCATGGTCAAACGATCAACTCTGAAGTGTATTGTGCTACTCTTCAGAAATTGAAGAAACGACTTCAGCGTGTTCGTAGGCACAAAAATCGGAACGAACTTCTCCTTCTTCATGACAACGCAAGACCTCACACAAGTCTTTGCACCCGAGAGGAGCTCACAAAACTTCAGTGGACTGTTCTTCCTCATGCACCCTACAGCCCCGATCTCGCACCGTCGGATTTCCATATGTTTGGCCCAATGAAGGACGCAATCCGTGGGACGCACTACGCGGATGATGAAGTTATTGATGCAGTGCGACGTTGGCTCCGACATCGACCAGTGGAATGGTACCGTGCAGGCATACAGGCCCTCATTTCAAGGTGGCGTAAGGCCGTAGCATTGAATGGAGATTACGTTGAAAAATAGTGTTGTGTAGCTAAAAGATTGGGGAATAACCTGGTGTATTTCAATGCTGAATAAAACAACCCCTGTTTCAGAAGAAAAATGTGTTGCATTACTTATTGAACTGCCCTCGTAATTTTAATTGGAGCATAGAGTCGGTGCGACTCGCTCCCGAACTCGCTGCCCCAGTCGGTGCAATCGGCCGCTCGCCTCTAATCGGCCACAAACGAGTCATTCGTCAAGCAAGCCCAACCAGTATTACCAGCGCCACAGATTTCCGTGTCCCCGTGAATACTTGTAAAAAATAAAATGGAAAAAACCGGGAACTGTACTTTAATAAAGTTGTTTTCAAGCGCTTTCCTCGGGAACTGTACAGTACTTTGCAGAAGATATTACACTTTTCTCTGACGTAAAGTGGGTTGTGTACGTCTTTCCAGTGTGCTAACACAATTCGTTAGTACAATTCATTAGTCTTCACGTATTTAAATAACTCGTTTTTCCAGTCTCGTTCTGTCTGTAAATACGTCAATAGCTGCACTACTGGCTACCGTAACTCTCGTTATAAACTGAATGAGGGAGAGTCAGATTATAAGAAATGACAAGGGTCTTGAGTGTAGTCGTGTAACATATTTGCCGTGAACATTTAAATTAAAATGCCCACTTCATATTACGAGACAGCATTCTGCTTGGAACCCAAAATCCCTAATAATGCTTGTAATTCTTTCATAAATAACTCAAACACCATCATTAATTCTACTTCTACAGAACAAGCTTCAAAATGCTGATCATGGCAAAATCGGAGTGTGTACTTTGCATTACTTCTTAATGTGCAAGGGATAGTCAAATGAAAACAAGACGGAAGGAGAAAAGTAACCAAACCGTTTATTATAGCTGTAACTGTTAATACATTTATCCCACTGTGAGACAAGGTTGCCAAGATGGTTCAGAGTACGCTGCCTGACACATCCTCCATCCCGATCTCTTGCCATGCGATTTCCATGCTTTTGGAGCAGTAAGGAAAGAAGTTCATGGCCGTCGATATGCTTTGGACGAAGTAGTTACAACCTTCCATGAAGACACTCAACGACTTTTCTCATAATGGGTTAAGGGGATACGGAATCACCTATCCCCGCAATGTTAATATATGCCTACTATAGGGAACATTTTCTCACAAACTACTGGAGACAGAGAGGTAAAAATTTTACTGTATGTGCATTCATATGTTACAACAATACTGAAACAACAGTTTATTGTCAAAGTATTTTCTTACAGAGATATTGTACATTTATTATTAAGTAAATTTTTTCCATCGCTTTTTACTAGACTATCACCCCTAAGTCTTTTGTAAATCAAGTAATTAAAAAATCGTTGTTTCAGTATGTAATAGGGACCTATGTCACTACGTCATAAAAATTTCAGACTTCTAGGTTGACCAGTACCTGAGATAATGTTCCTAGATGAAGTAAAAAGTAAACTTACGGGAAACGGAGAAAGAAGATTAAAACATTCCTGATCCGTAGCTAATACCCCCTTCACAGTCTTCATAATCATCTTCAAGTCTTCTTTTGGCACCCCTCTGCACCTGTCTTGCTTTTTTCACTAATGTCTTGATTATATTATCAGCATGCCTTAGTCTGTGCTGATCTAAAAAGAACATAGCACGTACCGTACGGGAACCAACACACATACCCAACTTTTGAAGGACCTGGCATTTAGTTATATTTCCAAGATTGAAGGTTGCCACAGCATCATACACACCAAAATGTAGTGTATTAATTCCGACAAACACTGTTTTTGGGAGACGATGCCATATCACACTATTCAAGCACTCGTTGGGGTTCTGCGTTTTTCCGTGAAGACATTTCATCAGAAGACTTCTGTCAGCCAGATCTCTGAAAATGGGCTTTATTTCTGCCATGATGGCTGATGGTAGACTGTGGTGGTGAATGTATTTCTCTCCTGTTGTTAGTCCCCTATTGTATTTACACCAGCTGTTTTCACCTTTGGGGCACAAACCATGTTGTGGATGCTCATCCGTGGATGCGGTGTGGAAATATAAAGCCCATATAGCTCTCCTCATTTCTTCAAGATTGCCTGTATTTTGCCTGATTGCAAGGCCATAGCAGTTCTGAATGTGGTCTATTATGGAATCAGTCAATCTTCCTCTGCCATCCAAGGTTTTCCCATCATCTAGTTTTTTCCCTTTCATAACTGATTTTAACCTTCTCAGCCTGGCACCCATTCTCTTCTGCACATGTCCTATACATTCAAGTTTGCTTATATTTACACTGTTCCCATATGGTTTGCTTTCCAAAACTTCTTTGAATGCTTTAGAGTCACCATCTCCCAGATATTTGACATAGCGAACATTATACCACTGTGAAGAGCGCAATACCCGATCTCACAAATATATAAAAATAAAATAGTTATAATTGTAGTAGAGCTATGTATGATACGTCATTTTAAAGAGGAAACATGGCAGAATATAATACGCCAATAAAAAAAAAATTCGATTTTTTAACCCAAAATCCGATTCCGTATCCCCTTAAATGTATTCCCAGTTACAGCGATTACTTTTCAAATAAAAACAGTTTACTTACATACTTTTCAATTGGCTCTTTTTCATTCGACTGTCCCTTATAAATGGCAACTCCGACTTCCACTTCACCTCTCGGCGTAGATCGTGGTCCCCGAATAAGCATAAATCCTAAAGTTAAAATCTTCTGGGTTATTAGGCCGCGTCATGTTTCTTCTAAAATGTTCGACGTTTCGAACTGTTCCAGCAGTAGTGGACAGCAAAAGATCCTGAGGAAGATCCCAGCCGAGGTGTCGAAACGTCGAACATTTTAGAAGAAACATGACGCGGCCTAATAACCCAGAAAATTTTAACTTCAGTGACAACGGCCACGAAAGCCTGCAGACTTACATAAATTCTAAAGCAAAGTCCTTACTCAACGTGGGCAAAGTGAAATGAAACAAAACTGCACAACCATGTTTAACCCTTTACAGGAAGCATGATTCTTATTACTTTACAGGAAATGTGTGTGACAGGCAGTAGTATAAAAAAAAAAACTAAATAAATGTTGCTTTTCTGGCAAATACATACACTTATATATTAGCGCAATGAACAAACTGAACAATTCACTAAACAACTCCATCAAGTAATGGGTCCAATATGTATTACTGTCATCAATACTCGTACAATGTAACTTCACAAAAATACATGAATTTTGAAAAGATAAAATTAATGTCAGGGATACGCTTCAAATTCCAGGTACACACATTAAAAAAGGTCTGGTGGTCCAGATTGCTGTACGCACCGGTACCTCTAATACCCAGCAGCACATACTCATGCTCTGATGCTTGCTTGTATTCGTCGTGGCGTATTATCCACAAGTTCATCAAGGCACTGTTGATCCATATAGTCCCATCCCTCAACGGCGACTCGACATAGATCCCTCGGAGTGATTGGTGGGTCACGCCGTCCATAAACAGTCCCTTTTCAATCTATCCCAGGCATGTTCGAGAGGGTTCATGTCTGGAGAACATGCTGGTCCCTCTAGTCGAGCGATGTCGTTATCCTGAAGGAAGTCATTCACAAGATGTGCACGATGGGGTCGCGAATTATCGTCCTTGAAGACGAATGCCTCGGCACTATGCTCAATAAACTGTACTTATTTTCCGATACTACGCAGGGATGTATAAGACAGGCGAAATACCCTCATACTTCATGAAGAATATAATAATTCCAATCCCAAAGAAAGCAGGTGTTGACAGATGTGAAAATTACCAAACCATCAGTTTAATAACACGAATTCTTTACAGACGAATGGAACTGGTAGAGGCCGACCTCGGGGAAGATCAGTTTGGATTCCGTAGAAATACTGGAACACGTGAGGCAATACTAACCTTACGACTTATCTTAGAAGAAAGATTAAGAAAAGGCAAACCTACGTTTCTAGCATTTGTAGACTTAGAGAAAGCTTTTGACAATGTTGACTGGAATACTCTCTTTCAAATTCTAAAGGTGGCAGGGGTAAAATACAGGGAGCGAAAGGCTATTTACAATTTGTACAGAAACCAGATGGCAGTTATAAGAGTCGAGGGACATGAAAGGGAAGCAGTGGTTGGGAAGGGAGTAAGACAGGGTTGTAGCCTCTCCCCGATGTTATTCAATCTGTATATTGAGCAAGCAGTAAAGGAAGCAAAAGAAAAATTCCGAGTAGGTATTAAAATCCATGGAGAAGAAATAAAAACTTTGAGGTTCGCCGATGACATTGTAATTCTGTCAGAGACAGCAAAGGACTTGGAAGAGCAGTTGAACGGAATGGATGGTGTCTTGAAGGGAGGATATAAGATGAACATCAACAAAAGCAAAACAAGGATAATGGAATGTAGTCGAATTAAGTCGGGTGATGTTGAGGGTATTAGATTAGGAAATGAGACACTTAAAATAGTAAAGGAGTTTTGCTATTTGGGGAGCAAAATAACTGATGATGGTCGAAGTAGAGAGGATATAAAATGTAGACTGGCACTGGTAAGGAAAGCGTTTCTGAAGAAGAGAAATTTGTTAACATCGAGTATAGATTTAAGTGTCAGGAAGTCGTTTCCGAAAGTATCTGTATGGAGTGTAGCCATGTATGGAAGTGAAACATGGACGATAAATAGTTTGGACAAGAAGAGAATAGAAGCTTTGAAATGTGGTGCTACAGAAGAATGCTGAAGATTAGATGGGTAGATCACATAACTAATGAGGAGGTATTGAATAGGATTGGGGAGGAGAGGAGTTTGTGGCACGACTAGAAGAAGGGCTCGGTTGGTGGGACATATTCTGAGGCATCAAGGGATCACCAATTTGGTATTGGAGGGAAGCGTGGAGGGTAAAAATCGTAGAGGGAGACCAAGAGATGAATACACTAAGCAGATTCAGAAGGATGTAGGTTGCAGTAGGCACTGGGAGATGAAGCTTGCACAGGATAGAGTAGCATGGAGAATTGCATTAAACCAGTCTCTGGACTGAAGACCACAACAACGCAGGGAGTTCAGATAGTAAGTTACACACGTCGTCATAAAATACCCTCGTACTATGCAAGCATGAGGGAAAGAAAATTTAAAGATCAAAATAGTATGATTACGAAGTAATGTATCCTTTAACACGTTGACTGCCACTCGCTTCGCGACGGACGTTTCCCCGCCACGTGGCTTCAGCCTATGCTGTGGCCGGCGAAGGCTACACGGCAGTCAACGCGTTAAACGTGTATTCGACATGTAATTTTCACTGTAAGTCAATCACTGTCACACTTCACCCATTTCCCTTCCGCTACGGCACGATTGGGGTCCAGTCCACGCGCTCGCGAGTTGGTAATAGAGCCACGTGTTCCTCACTAACCCCACTCCCGAGCAGCTGCCAAGGTCAAGTGTATCGAGCGAGTTCGGCGCACGTGCTGACTGCTACTGGCTTCGATGTTTATTGCTATCGTCTACCCGTCTATTGATGTTATCTACCATGCTTTTATTTATGTACGACCCACTATCCTGACTCCACGTCCCGCCCCTATTTCATTTTCATTACAGTCGTAATTACGTCCTCTACTCCAGTCCATTCCCCAATCTATCAATTTGTTTCCCTCTCCCTCCCTGTAATTTGCAACGTACATCTCTCCATTACCAGATGTGCAGCTCTCTGCTTTGGAATGGTATCGAGATGGAAGTCCATGTCTCTGTGACACAGTTCGACACCTGTGGCGCACACTGGTATAAAATAATATTCCTTAAAACATACAGAATGTGAAGAGTTCTGCTGAGTGTTTTTCAATATGTCAGTTAAATTGTCATCGCTGACTAATTTATGCTGGTGTTAACGAAGACAAAATTTCCAGTGACTAAGTTTCTCAAAAAGGAAGTTTAAAACAATTTTGAAGACAAACAGCGTCTTTCATCTACCTTATTAGCCATCTGTAATTGATGTTTTCCTTTAAAGGGTTTCTACCCGCGCGCACTCCGTTAACGTAAGACGGTACGTACGTTCTGTTAGGTTTCATGCGCAAAGCGTTTCCAGCCAAACAACGCATAGAAAAAGACAAATTTCAGAAGTTTACGAGAAAGGACACTGCACTGAGATACGAAGGTGAGCAAATGGAATATAGATTTTTAGGAAAAATTGCCATTAATAATAAATGTAGTTGCTAATAAATGCATTTCTTCCCCTACGACTTCCACTCGCAAACGTGGTGAGCAAAAAACGACTTCCTTGCGAGACTATTTCTTTCACCTTGCCTTCAGTCCTGACAAGGGAACCTCCCCATCACACCCCCCTCAGATTTAGTTATAAATTGACACAGTGGGTAGGCCTTGAAAAACTGAACACAGATCAATCGAGAAAACAGGAAGAAGTTGTGTGGAACTGTGAAAAAATAAGCAAAATATACAAACTGAGTAGTCCAAGAGTAAGATATGCAACATCAAGGAGATGTAGGCTGAGGAGCGCCGTGGTCCCGTGGTTAGAGTGAGCAACTGCGGAACGAGAAGTCCTTGGTTCGAGTCCTCCCTCGAGTGAAAATTTTACTTACTTTATTTTCGCAAAGTTACGATCTGACCGTTCATTCATTGACATCTCTGTTCACTGTAATAAGTTGAGTGTCTGTGTTTTGCGACCGCACCGCAAAACCCTGCGATTAGTAGACGAAAGGACGTGCCTCTCCAATGCGAACCGAAAACATTTGATCGCAAATTCATAGGTCAACCGATTCCTCCACAGGAAAACACGTCTGAAATATTCTATACGACACTGGTGACGGCATGTGCGTCACATGACAGGAATATGTTGTCGACCCACCTAACTTGCCCACTTGGCGAATGGGTTTGTCACATAAACCGCAACAAATGAATGCAATAGTTTCACAGTCGCACCGTTTTCCCTGTGCTCTGTCAAAACATATGTTTTTTTACGTTTTAAAATGTTTCCGTGTGTAGACCGTCAAATCCTGCATATGTCCAAGCAAATCTGAACATGTCCTGGTATTTTGGAGAGCGAAGTTGATTATGTGTGAGTGCCTGAACTTTGATAATTGACTGAAAATAAAAAATTAAACTTTTTCACTCGAGAGGAGATTTGAACCAATGACCTCTCGATCCGCAGCTGCTCACGCTAACCACGGGACCACGGCGCTCGTAAGCCGACGCGCTCCTTGATGTTGCCTACCTTGCGCATGGACTACTCAGTTTGTAAATTTTGCTTATTTTTTTAATAGTTCCACACAACTTCTTCTTGTTTTCTCGATTGACCTGTGTTCAGTTTTTCATGGCGTATCCCTGTGCCAACTTTTAACTAAATCTGAGGGGGGTGCGATGGGGAGGTTCCCTTGTGAGATATCAGTTAGTAGGACGGCTCTGAAGTCTGTCGCAAATGCTGGTTGGTTGGTTGGTTGGTTTGGGGAAGACCAGACAGCTTGGTCATCGGTCTCATCGGATTAGGGAAGGATGAGGAAGGAAGTCGGCCGTGCCCTTTGAGAGGAACCATCCCGGCATTTGCCTGGAGCGCAAATGCTGGTTCTCGAAATTTGCTCACCGGTGTTTCCCGAAAATAACGCCTTCCCTTCAGGGATTCCTATTTCCATTCACTCATGCGTTGATCGATCTTCTTCTTGTTGTCGTGGTCTTCAGTTCAGAGACTGGTTTGATGCAGCTCTCCGTGCTACTCTATCCGGTACAAGCTTCATCTCCGAGTACCTACTGCAAACTACATCCTTCTGAATCTGCTTAGTGTATTCATCTCTTGGTCCCCCTCTACGATTTTTACCCTCCACGCTGCCCCCCAGTACTAAATTGGTGATCCCTTGATGACTCAGAACATGTCCTACCAACCGATCCCTTCTTCTAGTCACGTTATGCCACAAATATCTCTTCTCCCCCATTCTATTCAATACCTCCTCATGTTATGTGATATATCCATATAATCTTCAGCATTCTTCTGTCGCACCACATTTGGAAAGCTTCTATTCTTTTCTTGTCTTAACTATTTATCGTCCCTGTTTCACTTCCATACATGGCTACACTCCATACAAATATTTTCAGAAACGACTTCCTGACATTTAAATCTATACTCGATGTTAAAAAAATTTTCTTCTTCAGAAACGCTTTTCTTGCCATTGCCAGTCTACATTTTATATCCTCTCTACGTTGACCGTCATCAGTTATTTTGCTCCCCGAATAGTAAAACTCATTTACTACTGTAAATGTCTCACTTCCTAATCTATTCCCTCAGCATCACCCGATTTAATTCGACTACATTCCATTATCCTCGTTTTTCTTTTGTTGGTGTTTATCTTATATCCCCCTTTCAGGACACTGTCCATTCCGTTCAACTGCTCTTCCAGGTCTTTTGCTGTGGCAAACCTCAAAGTCTTTATTTCTTCTCCATGGATTTTAATTCCTACTCCATATTTTTCTTTTGTTTCCGTTACTGCTTGCTCATTATACAGCTCTTACAGGTAACAAATCCGGCAGCACGACTCTGAACTGCTTCCACGTCTTCGTTTTCATTCCATCTGGAAAGAAGCCCTGACACCCTAGTACGACTCAAGAATGGGTCCCCACAAACGCCTTATCTACTATCGACCTTTCGTGCTCTGTCCATTTCATGTCACTTCGCAACGACACGCATATATATTATATGGAAGTGACTGCCTCAAGTAGCACACCATTAATACCGATATCTAACAATACATGATTTATTTTCCCACTTATCTGCATTAATTTACATTTTGAGTTTGTTGACATTCATCATACCATGTAGAGAGACTGTCCAATTTATCTTGTATCGTCCTACAGTCACTAAAAGACGATACTTTCCTGTTTACTACAGTGTCATCAGCGAACAGACGCGGACTGTGCTCGTTCTGTCCGTCACATCGTTTATGTACGTGGTGTTCAAAAAGTGCCGTGTGATTGTTCGCCTGCCTGGGTTACTTCCCTTCAAGTGGACTCTCCCAACATTCCACTGTTTCGTTTATCGCAGCCAGCGTCAGTAGTATCGTTGGTGTGTGTCGTTACGTGTTGACGTGAACGTTCAAGTTTACTTCATTTGTTCGTTTCCTTCGTTTTTTTTCACTGTTAAAATGCTAACAATTGAAGAAAGTGTGTTTTTAGTCGAACAAGTGTTCAAAGCTGGCGGTAAATACACAGTTTCAGCTCGTCAAACATTTAATTCAGTTTTCCCAGAGACAACACTCCCACATCGCGATACTGTGCGAGATTTAATTAACAAATTTCGAAGTACGGTTCACTGACAGATGCACCGAGAAGTGGTCGTCCTAGCGTTTTGTCTGAGGATAAACTACTCGATATTTCCGATAAAATGTCCACGAGTCCGAACAAGTCAGTAAGAAAACTCGCCCAGGAAGTCAATGTTCGTGTCAGAACGGCCCACATGGCTGTAAGGAAAAAATTAGAATTTTTCCCACACAACGTGACAGTCGTGTAAGAACTGAAAAATACTGTTCATGGGATAAGACTGCATTATTGTCAATGGTTCAAAAATTTCGTTCAACAAAATGGGATATTCTTAATGAAACGTTTTTCACTGATGAGGCGTGGTTTCATTTATCCGGGTACACGAACTCGCAAAATTCTCGTATGTGGAGTGCTGCAAATCAATTGTGTATTCATGAGGAACCGCTTCATTTTGTGAAAACAAGAGTTTGGATTGCAATTTCTAGACGTCGGATTGTGGGTCCCATATTTTTCAACGAAACAATAAACGCACAACGATACTGCAGTGATATTCTGTACCCATTCATAGGAGAACTTGCGTTAAGTGAAATACTGAACAGTTATTTTCAACAAGATGGTGCAACCGCGGATACGGCTCGCGTTTCAATGCCACTGCTTGCTGATGTTTCTGGTGATCGCATGATTTCACACTGACTTTGGCCTCCACGATCGTCTGACTTAACACCACCTGACTTTTTCTTCTGTGGTGCAGCGAAAGCAACTGTCTATAAAAACCGTCCAAAATCCATCGATGAACTGAAAACTGCAGTATCCACTTTCGCTGATTCTGTTACAGAAGAAATGTTCCAGCTTGTGTTAGGAAACACGATTAGACGAATTGAATTGTGTATTCAATGACAGGGGGACACTTTCAACATTTAATGTGAAAATTTGTAAGTAAAAATGAATACTCAATAAATTAATAACTTGTATTTTACTGAGTTTCATTTCGGTATATTTACTGCGGCATACGGCACGCGCGGCTAACAATGATCCGGCTCTGCGGAGAGACTTTTTGAACACCCCGCAGATGGAGAAAACGGCAGGTCTAAGCAGACCTCCCTGGGGCACTCCTGACGTTGTCTGTCTCCGATGAAGATCGCCGGCCGCATTGGCCGAGCTGTTCTGGGCGCTTCAGTCTGGAACCGGGCGACTGCTGCGGTCGCAGGTTCAAATCCTGCCTCGGGCATGGATGTGTGTAATGTCCTTAGGTTACTTAGGTTTAAGTAGTTCGAAGTTCTAGGGGACTGATGACCTCAGATGTTAAGTCCCATAGTGCTCAGAGCCATTCGATGAAGATCTCTGTCCAGGACAAATGCGTTCTAACACAGTCTCTTTAAGTCATTATGTGCTCCGTATTCTCCGACCTCAACTGAATTTGATAACCTTTTATTTTCGAGAAGGAATTATACCCAAGAGTGTGCTTTTCATGAATAACAGACTGGTGACGCAGATATATAAGGAGCAGTCAAATGAAACGAGATTGATGGGAAGTAAGTAAACTATTTTCATTTAAGAAACAGTCGCCATAGCTTATTAGATTTATCCCACTGTGAAACAAGTCAGTCAGTGCCTTCATAGAAGAATACTTGCTGCTGCCCACGGAACCATGACTGTGCCCAGGCGTGGACCTCTGTATCCGAAGGAAATCGCCGGCCACGAATGTCTCTCTTCAGCACTCCAAAAGCATGGGAATCGCATGTGGAGGGAGCGGGATTGTACGGAGGATGTGTACGGGCTTCCCACCGAAACTTCTGCAACGTACTCGAAACAACCTTGGCAAAACATGTGGGCGGGCATTATCCTGCAACAAAATGACGCCGGCCGCGAACATGCCTGCTCGTTTGGACTTTATGACGCACGTCAATTTTGCCAAGTGTCCAAGTACTGCTGTGCGTTAACTCTGGCGCCGTGTTCCAGAAAGATAATAAGCAGCCGGCCATTGCATTCAAAGACAAAGATCAGCATGACTTTCCCGGAGCCGGCGGGCTTCGACTTGTGGGTTGAATCTATGTGCTTTCACTGTCTACTCTCATGCTTGCTCTCCAGCTTTTATGACTCCGTGTTCCGTCTTCCGCGACAATCCGGGACCCGAAACTATACTCTTCATCTTAATACCGCTCCAAGTGATGCAGTGATTTCGATACTCTTTTCAACTTCTGCTCCTCAGTCAGGCTATGGGAACCCATTGCGCACCGAGTTTTCGGAACTTCAGGGGCTCTGACATAGTCGCGTGAGCGGTACCATGACTGGTTCCCGACATGTGCCAAATGTCTTCCAGCGTCCGCCATCGATCATTTCTGACGACAGCAATGACAGAAGGGATAATGACAGGATGAGCATGTCCTGGACGACTGTTGTCTCTCAATGATACCCCACCTAGAAATCTCGCAAGTGACATACTGTGTACACCATATCGAGCAGATATTCAGGCCATGAATTTAACTTCCTGACACTACTTCCGCACTAAAAAACCGCACTTCATCTCGTTGCCCTATTTCCCGTCTCCGTAGAAGTCAGACGCTCCCACGACTCTACGACCTCACGCCGAACACGTCTAGCAAATGGCACAGCGGTGAAGGTTCGCGCTGCTCATTCCTTATTCCGAATAGAGGCACTTCTACACACTAGAGATGGGCGAACTCGTTCATCCTTGGGAACTAGTTCACTGGTGATCGTTCTTTTTTGGGAACTGTTCATTTTTACTCGTTCACCGTTCATTTGCGCATGGTATATGGGGTTCTTATGAAAAATTGAAAGTTAGTAGCATAGGTGACTGAAGATGGAAGGCGCCAAGAGGGGCACTTGCCTCCCGTCTGGAGTACAGAGTTTTTATTCATAACAGAATTCTCACACTCTTGTAATTTTCGTGATTCTGGAAAACCTCTCGTTTAGCCAACTGTAGCGTTATGTGGCTGGTCGTAGTGAAATAATATAAGGTGGCGCACGAAAAACGGGCTCCGAGTACAGAATGCTTGCTAATTATGATTTGTTGATCGCTACGAGCAGAATAGATAAACATGTAATAATTAGGCTGTGAAGAGATAAAAAATAGCTAATGCAAGCACAACTTCGAAATAATAAAATGACTACTGGTGGGCGACAATGAGCAGTCTAGTGCTCGGGGCCGATTTTTCGTGCCCCTGAAATAATGTTTTAGAAGTTATCATAGTCTCTTTACAAAACGTGACACCAGACACTCGATTATTGAGCGCGGGCTTCATTCGGTTTTAAGTCGGTCTGCCTTCCATAACAATGAACATGCTCTTTTACCTTGGATTAAAAAAAAAGGGTGGGGGGCAAAATGGCCACTCGTGTGTGCCGTGCTGATTTCCTTTGCATGTGTAATAACAAAAACATCTTGCCTCTTTACAAGTATTTCTTCTGCTGTTTATCGGAATAGTGAAATAAGCTGATATGCCGTTCTCTTACCTGAAAAATGTATGTATTACATACCACGCAATTTTTATGTAATTTACGTAATTATGAAATACATTTTAATTACCGGTCGTGGACGCCCAACAGAATACGAAAACAACCATAAGCTCGAAGTTCAAGTAAGGTTTGAAACAGATCTAGAATGGGCGCGCGGAGCGAACGACACGAACAACCCGATACTGAACTAACTATGAGCAGTCGGCAGGGGAACTGCGACGAGTGGCCACGTGAAGAAGGACGAGTCCGGCCGAGCGGTACCGAGGTCGAGGGGATCGGGACCGGCCGACGTGCCGTTGCGAGAACGAGACAGACCGTTTCCCGTTCCCGTGAACAATAAGTACAAAGCCGCGACCATGAAAGACCGTTCCTTAGAATTAGTTCCTAGCTCGTTCCGTTCATCTTGATGAACCGTTCCAAAAAAATGTTCAAATGTGTGTGAAATCTTATGGGACTTAATTGCTAAGGTCATCAGTCCCCAAGCTTACACACTACTTAGCCTAAATTATCGTAAGGGCAAACACACACACACACACACACACACACACACACACACACACACACACACACGCCCGAGGGAAGACTTGAACCTCCGCCTGGACGAGCCACACAGTCCATGACTGCAGCGCCTTTAGACCGCTCGGCTAACCGCGCGCGGCTGAGCCGCTCCTTTGGACCCGTTAGTTGGCGAACGACCCATCTCTAGTACACACACATCTATCTGCGTTACCATCGTCCGTGCCGTGCACGTTGTACACTATGTGATAAAAAGTATCCGGACACCCCCAAAATCGTACGTTTTTCATATTAGGTGCACTGTGCTGCCACCTACCCGCGGGTAGTCCATATCAACGCCGTCAGTAGTCATTAGACACCGTGAGAGACCAGATGGCGCCGCTCCGCGGAACTCACGGACTTCGACCGTGGTCAGGTGATTGGGTGTCACTTGTGTCATACGTCTGTACGCTAGATTTCCACACTTCTAAACATCCCCGGGTCCACTGGCACGAACTTTTAAGTTATTTTCAGCCAGGTGTCTCGATACTTTTGATCACATAGTGTGTATGTCTGTGTCGATTTCATTTTACTGTCCCTTATAGAAGCAGGTGGGTGATTAGTAAACGGACGCGGGGCTCAACTGAGCACGGCCAACCGGCTGGAACGGCTTGTAGAACCAGCTCTTATCGCGGCCAGTTGTGGCAATGCTAATGCGACTGATGGGCCGTCATTCCGTGCTGGCACAGTTCAGCGGACGGCTACTACACGGGCGTTGCATGCTGCTCCTACAACGAAAGAAACCGACAAACAAAATGACAAACACTCGTTGGTTCGTACTGCACCCACATAATACGCAACAAGGTTTGTTCGCTCGCTGAATGTCTCGATTAACAGCCGGATTCTAACATCTCGTCGGACACGGACAGCAAGTTCAGGTAGTGAAGCGTTAGATTGAATATCTGCCGTGGCCTCCTTTTAGAAACCAACGTGGCATTGACGCGAAAAGTATCTGGCGAATAGAAATAAGAAAATAAATGAAAAATGATGGGTAAATTGTAACGCTACTTCTCCAGCATATCGGTGTGTCTTGAACCACTGGGCCACGCACGCAGTCTCTTCGCTCGTTTGTTTGTCGTGTGATTCGGGAGTGTAGCGCCCGCCCATCAGTCACAAGCTGAACTAAACAGTTACCAACACCTATAGGCGTAAATGTTGCTATATACCGCTAAAAATGGTAAAGGCGTCAACCCGAAGGTTGGTTTGAACGACGCAGTGCTTTCCTGGGTCGGAGGTGGTACCTACAGCCGACCTTCCAACTGACTTAAAGAACCAGTTATGTGACCTACAGCTTTAACTACAGCTTAACGCAGTTTCGGGTCCACGACCCAAAAACGGCAATTTTTACACGCCCACATCGTTGTCAGGCGAGCGGTGTTGCGTTCAGTCCGAAGACTGGTTCGATACAGCTCTCCATGTTAGTCTATCCTGTGCAAATCTCTGATTCTCTGCGTAACCACCGAAATCTACATCTGAACAGGTTTACTGTATTCAAGCCTGGATCGCCCTGTGCAATTTTTACTCTCAACACTCCCATTACCAAACTGACAATTCCTTTGAAGGCTCGGGATTTATTCTGTTAACCGATCCCTTCTTTTCGTCAAGTTCTGTCATATCTTTTCCCCATTTCGGTGAAGTATCTCGCCATTAGTTATTCGGTCTACTCTTGTCATCTCCAGCATTCTTGTAAAGCACCACATTTCAGAAGCTTCTATTTTCTTCTCGTCTGAATTGCTTCTCTCCACGTTTCACTTCCGTGCAAGGATTCACTCAAGACAAATACCTTCCGAAAATACTTACCAACACTTAAACTGATACCAGATGTTAAAAAATTCCTCCTTTTCAGAAATGCTTTTCTTGCTATTGCCAGTATGCATTGTGTATCGACTCTACTTGAGCGGTCATCTTTAGTTTGCTGCCCAAATAGCAAAACTGATCTAACTTTTAGTTTCTAATTAACTAATCTAATTCCCTCTTCATCCCGTGACATAACTCGACTAGATTCCATTACCCTTCTTTTACTTTTGTTGAGGGTCACCTTACCATCAGTTTTCAATAAGTATTCCATTCCCTTCAATTATTCTTCCATATCCTTTACCGTCCTTGACAGAATTACCCATACAATGTTATTAACAAACAACGTTTTTATTTATTATGTATGAACTTTAACTCCCTCTCCAAATCTCTCCTTGGTTTCCTTTACTGTTAGCTCTACATGGAAACTGAATAACACCAAGCATATGCGACACACCAGTCTCACTCCTTCCACTTACTACTTTCCTTTCATGTACTTTGAGTCAAAGAAGAGAGAACAGATAGAAAAAATCCTAGGATCGACTGGAGATCGAACGCCGGACTTTTGGATTTGTAGTCTGACACCCACTGAGAAAACGAGCCACACATCTAATGTCTAATGAGGACGTCTGTAGTTTGACAACCGATAATTTTCAAAACAAAAAAAGTCACATTGGACAGGACGCGAAAGAACAGTTTACAAAATCAAAACACAGGGGGCGATAGTCTCTCCACGAAAGCCCACTAACTTTCAGCCAATTTAACGTATTGCGTCGCAACTAGCAGTCGCTATTAAATATGTCAGACTCTTCTTTCTCCTCCTGTTCATCCCATCTAGTACAGGTCCACTTTTTCAGGATTTCGCAAATTTAATTTTTATTGTGAATCTTCAGGTTTTCGCGGCGCAAAGACTGCTCCATTAAGTTTCGGGAATGCAGCCGCATGAATTCTGCTTCTTCTTCTAATATTTCGGCTGTATACCTTTCAGCCATCTTCAGAGAGAGCCGTACGACTGACGCTCCAGCGCTCGCTTCATCCTTTTAAACTCGCGGACCGCGCCACTGCGCATGCGGCCACAGATAAACCATCTGAA
The DNA here is from genome assembly GCF_023898315.1 of Schistocerca nitens. Classification (NCBI taxonomy): domain Eukaryota; kingdom Metazoa; phylum Arthropoda; class Insecta; order Orthoptera; family Acrididae; genus Schistocerca; species Schistocerca nitens. The sequence continues at coordinate 213,000,590 of NC_064617.1, forward strand.
TTCCATCCATGGACAAATTCAGTTTACAATGGAAGTGGAAAAGGAGGGATGTCTTCCATTTTCGGATGTCTTGGTTCGGCGCAAAGAAGATGGCACTCTGGGTCATGCAGTATATCGGAAACCGACCCATACGGACTTATATTTACATGCAAATAGCTGTCACCATCCTTCGCAGACGAGTAGTGTTCTAAGAACTTTGGTACACCGAGCACACGTCATATCTGATGAAAGTAGTTTAAAAGACGAACTTTTACATCTGAAGAGAGTTTTTGAGGACAACGGGTATTCTCCACAACAGATACGTAAGGCACTACAAATAAAACCTAAGGTGTCCGTAAGGAATGCAGAAGATGACGAGGAAACATTTAAATCCATGGCTGTCCTGCCGTACGTGGGAAGCCTTTCATCCAAAATAGGACGGATCCTCACTAAACATAAAGTAAAAGTGATTTTTCGTCCACCGGCGAAGACGGCTGCACTCCTGGGTACTGTTAAAGATGACTTACTACTCCGCAAGCCTGGAGTTTACAAGATACCATGTGAATGTGGCCTTTCATATATCGGACAAACGAATCGTACAGTCCAAGAGAGGTGTACGGAACATCGCAGGTACACTCGGCTCTAACAACCCAGTAAATCGGCTGTGGCAGAGCATTGTATTGACTCTGGTCACTCTGTGGTATATGAAACTGTCGAAATTCTGACTTCTGTTTCATCTTTCTGGGACTCCATAGTAAAAGAGGCCATTGAAATCCACTTGACGAAGAATTTAATTAATAGAGACAGCGGTTTCACATTAGATAAATCATGGAATCCGGCACTTTCAATATTGAACTTACAAAGACGTCGCTACAGTTCAGCTCCCAGTAATACATCGACCTCCCAGCATGGATCGAATGCGCAGCCACAGACGTAACTCATGCTTATGTTACGTCTTTGCCGCCGATCAACATCACTGGCGCCTTGTTTATCTGTGGCCGCATGCGCTGTGGCGCGGTCCGCGAGTTTAAAAGGATGAAGCGAGCGCTGGAGCGTCAATCGTACGGCTCTCTCTGAAGATGGCTGAAAGGTATACAGCCGAAATAGTAGAAGAAGCAGAATTCATGCGGCTGCATTCCCGAAACTTAATGGAGCATTAATTTTTATTGTTTAATGTTGTGACCGGATGTTCTTCCTGGCGCCACAGTCGTCAAGGTAACTTAAAGGGTTGAAAATATGTGTGAGCCATCTATCACTGAATCGTGTAAACTTTGTTCTGTGTGGTATTTTAATTCCTCTGGGGCGCAATGCGGGGACCAAAACATAGTCAAATTCCTCTTGAAACGTTTTCACTTCTTAAATTCTTAAATGTCAATTTATTAGCAAAGGCTACAGATCTCACTACAAAGTGCAGGCATTGGATTAAGAAGAAACTATGACCCTTAGCAGAATTTTATGTCGATGCTTCGACTTTCCGTGAACACGTCCGCACTTCCCAAAACACAAGCTGCTTCAGCACGCCCCAAGCTAACACCTCAGTGAAGCTGTATATCGAGACACGCCTTCTATTCAACGAAGGTTCAATGAATGAGAAAATTTTAGCTGACTAAGCATGGCCATCGTCAGGACAGTTCTACACAGATGGGCCTAAATAAAAAGATTGGACAAGAGGTGCATTCATAACTGGCTAAACTGATCGAGAAGGCAAATTCAAGCTCCCAGAAGTTGCGTCCACACTCATCGTAAGAGGGTCTTACATACGCAAAGGAAGAGCAGGAAGAAACAATCATAATTTTATCAGACTCACGGTCAGCTCTGATGCTACGACATCAACAATACCAAACAGTTCCTGGTGCGTGTGTCCCACTTCAACGTGGGGTTGGCCTTGTTACTATTGATTTGACTTTGTTAGTGTCAGAGTGTGGTTGGATGCCCTTCCTGCCGCCACCCTGTATCCCCCGGGGCAGAAATGGTGTACCCAAGCTGTCTGCATCTAGAGTAATCCATGGAAAAGTGCGAACATGTTCAGATGTCTGCGAGTCGTGTAACTGTTACACGGCGGGAGGGTAGGTTAAGGTTTAATGTCCCGTCGACATCGGGATCATTAGAGACGGAGCACACACTCGGAATATTTGAAGGATAGGGCAGGAAATCGGCCGCGCCCTTTCATAGGATCCATCCCGACATTTGCCTGGAACGATTTAGGGAAATCACAGAAAATCCTAAACTGGATGGCCTGACGCGGGTTTGAACCGTCCTCGCCGGCCGCGGTGGTCTCGCGGTTCTAGGCGCGCAGTCCGGAACCGTGCGACTGCTACGGCCGCAGGTTCGAATCCTGCCTCGGGCATGGATGTGTGTGATGTCCTTAGGTTAGTTAGGTTTAAGTAGTTCTAAGTTCTAGGGGACTAATGACCACAGCAGTTCAGTCCCATAGTGCTCAGAGCCATTTGAACCATTTGAACTGTCCTCCCGAATGACAGTCCCGTGTGCTAACCACTGATGGAGAAGGGAAAAGGGGGGGGGGGGGTTAAGTAGTGGTTCCCTCGGTCACAAACTCTGCTATGTGGATTGTGGACCATCCTTACACAGTCGCTTCCAGAATGTACATAAACGAAGGGCAATTCCGTCACGTACAGTGACTGCGAAAACTATTCGTCCGACCTTAACACACACAATATAACATGTACAATCATAAAAATATTGCTAAGAATCGCACACTAATTATTTTGTTTAATTTGAGAGCACATCCACGCTATTGAAAATCATAACGTAACTGATGTGAACAAGTATTGGTCTAGTAAACAACATGCCAGGTACTACAAAACCAGGATGTTATTGATATTATTGCACTTGGCCTCCCGTGGCCGCTGTTGCAACACGCGGTGATCGTACAGTGAACAAGTACAGTGGTTACTAAGGAAAACGCATCGCACACTCAATGCTTTCAAGGTTCAGGGTCTTCGCGTGAGTTATCACGCTGCAAACTCACAATAATCCGACCGTACGCCCTCACTCACTCACTCACACACACACACACACACACACACACACACACACACACACACACACTCACCCTTTCTTTGTGTCGAAAACGTCGCGAAGCTACAAAAGCAGAGGAGAATTATGCATCAGGGCAAGAAATCGGAGAAATAATTGACGGACATACAAGGACAGGTAAGACTATTATACACAGGTTTAATCCGAACAAAACGTATTTAACCTATCACGAAGCTGTCGCGTCCTGCAGTTCTATCCGAGATGTAGGAAGAATAACTGCTTCAACAGAAGGAAGAGAGCCGAGTTTGTAAGAGAAAACAAATTTGATGGGTTTGATTTCTGGAAGAACGTTGTATTTACTGAGGAGAATCGGTATGATCTGTTTACGTCACACAAGCAAGTAACTGTGTGGAGAAAAAAGAATTGTGAACTTGTAAACAGATATATAACAGCCTCAGTTAATATGGAGAAAGTTCAGTATTCGTATAGAGCTGCAAGAGTGGAAATGGTATGGGGGGATTTATTTTTTATTAATAGGATTATCGACCAGAAGGAGATAAATATCCTAAAACCACGTTTCCCCGAAGTGTGAATAATAGGGTCTTTCTGGTGATTATATTTTAAGAGACGATAATGATCCAAAACACACAGCTCTAGATGCAAGGCTGTGGCTATCGTGTATCACTCTCTCCTGGATACCGACACGACTGCGATCCCAAGACGTTAATCCAATAAAGAATTTGTGGAATGAACTCGAGAAAAATGCGAGGAACCATCAGATATCCAATAGAAATAATCTACGTGAAACTACAGCACAAATAATTGAACATCTGGCGCAATCCAAGCCAAGAAAAACGATTTTTCTGTCATTTTCAGTATCACAGACTAATACTTATTTGCACCCTAAATTGCCTATCCTCACTTTTGTATTACTCACGAACTGTAACTTGGCATCCCGCTAGCGGCGTTTCGGGGAAGGGAGATGGGATGCTGTGGGATACAAGCTGCGCCTCCACGTACTTTGGACAAACTTGTGTCTTGAGTCCCTTTCGGAACTGGCCGCGATGAGCCAGCAAACTCACCACCACTCAGCTTGGAATGAAATCGCAACGAAAATAACAAAACACAGACAGCGAAAGATCAGGCGATAACACAGTCAACACGGCTAATAGTAACCTGCACAGTTAGCGGCGAACATCTGGCACGAAGTCGCCAGGCTACTAGCGATCAGAACTGGGGAGTCCGTGTGCCACGTTATAGTTCTCATACGGTAAGCAGAAATGTGTATTTCTTTATTGTAGTCTCCTTTTCACCGATTAACAAACAAGCCTGTGACCCTGTTGTACCTCATTCTGACAACTTTTCCGGTATCTATACTCCCTTAAACATAAACTCATGTATTAGACCAATACTTTCCTGAGTAACTGTACAGTCAAACAGCAATAATCAGCAACTTCACCACAGACTATTTAACGAATCGAATTCCCATATATAAATTTGAATTCCCACGTATAAAATTATTTGACGCATCTCAATGTTCATGCTGTTATATGTTCTTAATATGTGATGTAAAATGATATACTGTCACCGTACTTATTCAATCTGTATGCAGAACATGTTATGAGGAATGCGAGGCTAGATGAAGGAGAAACAGGAATTAAAATAGCTAGAATAAATGTAAACAACCTCAGGTACGCGGATGATACGATCCTGTTGGCAGAAAGTGAAGAAGAATTGAGAACACCCTTGCTGAAGGTGAAAGACGAAAGTGAAAAGGTCGGTCTTAGGCTGAATGTGAAGAAAACGAAAATGATGGCAACTACACCTACCAATTCGTGGGATATAGCAGGAGGAACCATGGAGGTAGTGACCACATTCAGTTATCTCTGTTCCCAGATCTCTGCTGATGGCGACTGCAGCCATGAAATCCGGAGACGCCTGTTGCTCGGAAGACAGGCGATGTCAAATCTTGCCAAGGTTATAAGGTCCAGAGATATAAAACACTAGCAACGAAGATCCGTATTGTGAGGGCTATGGTCTTTCCAGTTGTGACGTATGGATGTGAGACCTGGACCATTAGAAAGGCTGAACGGCGAAGAATTGACTCCTTCGAATTCTGGTGTTGGAGGAAACTTCTTACGAGTTCCATGGACTGCAAAGACAACCAACAGATCAATATTGGAGCAAATAAAACCAGATTTCTCCCTGGAAGGTCTAATGTTAAAACAAAAGCTGACCTACTTTGGACACACAATGCGAAGGCATGCCTCACTGGAAAAAAACATTAATGCTGGGGAAGATTGAAGGAACTAGAAGAAGAGGACGTCAGAGGATGAGATGGATCGATGGCATCACAGGAGCAATGTGCTCCAACCTGGAAGGTCTACGGGAGAAAGTGCAAGACAGGAAAAAGTGGCGTGATTTGGTTCATGGGGTCACGAAGAGTCGGAACCTACTAAACGAATAGATAAATAGATATAGATAGATAGATAGATAGATAGATAGAGAGAATGATATAATGTTGCAGATACATTCCGTGATGTATGTGAATATTGTCTGCAACACGTGTTGCAAACGGAGGTAGTGGCACAGAAAAAATAAATTAAAACGTCATATCTGATGCGGAAGTTTTACTATAGGAAGAGAGAAGGTGAAGTAAGCGATAAACTGTTTCCTTTCATTATTTTGTGAAGGGTGTCAAGACTGAAAAAGGTTTGAAGTTATATTTCAAGTTGTGGAAATCGCCAAGTACTCTCATTCGCAAATACTGGTTGAATATTATCTGGGTAATTTCCGCACCGTCAGTTCGCTACCTCAAGAAACAGACAGTTTGTAGCTTTAACACTTTCATTAAAGTTTTAACCTAAGATTAAGAGGTTTAATGGGTTGATTATGACAGCACTTTAAATCTGGTCAATAACTGTATGAAGTACAGGAAGCCAAGGCTAGGCAACAAGCAATTGCGACTGGGTGTTTTTTTAGCCGCTCAGTAATATACAGCAGATGACAGTAGACCAGCCTAGACAGTGCTAACACCTAAACACAACAATACGAGGACGCACCGACCAGTGCCGTGTTGGACAATGAGGAGTGCTCACGGGCATTGGTTGGACAGCCTTGACTGCCGTGCTGTGCAGAAAGCCGATAGCACGCGCCAGAGTTTACTCGCCGCGGGCGCGTTTCACGGCAGACGCTCTGCTCGTCAGACTGCCAAGCGCATGCGCACTGCGGCCGAAGCAGGCGCAAGGCGATACCGGGCAAGGCCAGAGCCAAGCAAGCGCTGGGGGAGAGCGCCGCCGCCTTCCGACTTCCCCTTCCGCAGGATCTCTCCAAGGCGGACGCACAGCCAACTCCTCACTCACTGTTCGTGTTTACAACTAGAAATACTGGCGTTATTTGTGAGCAGCACGGAATTTGCATTTCGCGACGGTCACACGACTGCTACCACCTCTAACCGTAAAAAAAGAAAGTGCCAAAATTATCTCTGTGTAATTTAGCATCATGGACAACAGAAAACTTCTACTTCAGTTTTCAGATGAATGGTTTATTTACCGCCTCCGGATCAAACTCTATCCATTAAATATATGAGAGCATTAAAAGAATCGCAGATGCTGTCTGCAGCTGCTCTTTGCGTCAGAGTACTTCTACATTGGACCTGTGACAACCGACAAGAGAGTCGAAGAGAACAGCGACTAAGTAAAGCGGGGCTCTTAGGTCTTACGAGACTCTCATGGCGGAACTTTGAAAACATCGTGGGGCTGAGTATTAATTTTAGTTTTACTTTGTGACGCATGCTAATTCACTCAATCACGGCATTCGGTATATTCCATTACGGAGAACTTTCAGGAACAGAGAACGTGTCAAAATATATATCAAAAGATAAAAACGGGAAAGCCGTCGGGCCACCCTCTATTACTAACCTTGTTTAATAAAGGTTAACAGCAGGCCGCTGTGGCCGATCGGTTCTAGGCGCTTCAGTCCGGAACCGCGCGGCTGCTACGGTCGCACGTTCGAATCCTACCTCGGGCATTGATGTGTGTGATGTCCTTAGGTTAGTTAGGTTTAAGTAGTTCTAAGTTCTAGGGGACTGATGACCTCAGATGTTAAGTCCCATAGTGCTCAGAGCCTTTTGAAAGGTTAACATGCCGATCCTGCGTAGGCACGGGGGTAGGAAATAGAAGACAAAAGGCACCTTTGTATCTTTTCTTGAGGTTGTGTTCCCTGTATGCCAGGTTGTGTGTTTCACGCTCAAATAGACATACCACACAAAAAGAGTTGACATTACATTCCGTAGAGCTGCTGAATTTTACCTATATTTACGTATATCATCATTAGTCGTCCAGTATCTAACCGCGTTTTACATAAGGAAATGTAGAATGCTGCAAGTAAAGGTGGTATTACGCCACAAACACTAGTGTCGAACGCAAAAATACGAAAGATTCAACCAGCTACGAGTTTTAAATGAGCAGAAAGAAGGCGTGAGAATAAATGAACACCAATTTCTAGGAGTTGGAAAGCCAGATCTGAAATACCACGGTCAAGAAAAAAATGACGACGTTCCAGAGTATTGAAATCGATTAGTCAAATGTGTTCTTTGAGCTATAAATCATTCTTCGTGCCTCCATGTAAATCCGCTGACGCTTTTGACTTCACAAGAACTGCGGTCGAATCATTGGATGCATTGTTGTTTCGTGAAAAAGCGCGTGGTGAGTGATGGGAAAACTGACTGGTTTTAATACAGGTCAGTCGATTATCTTTTTCTTTCAGAAGGGGTTTTTCTGTCGAAGGGGTTTTTCTGTCGAATGAATTAGTCTATGCGGCCATGTCAACCATCGAATGTTTTTCACTCGCTCTCCCGGTTTGAGTGGTTTCACTTAATGTGAGACTAATAGTTGAAACAACCGGTTTTCAAATTTACCCGATTGTTTCGTCTCCAGTTTAACCTGACTGTTGAAACAGCTCATTTTTTTATTACAACTATTTCCAGCAATAAACTTAGGCTTCGGACAAAGTTGAAAACGTCTAGTGAAGGTGAAGGAGTACAAAATCTCGATCGACATGTTACTGAGGACGTGGCACAAACCAGTCTCCGTGTCTCCAGTAAACATGGCAAAGAAGGAGACGTGCTCAGCGAGAGCGATAGGTCACAACTAAATGACTTTCCTGGAGCGACCACAAAATTAAGGGTTCAGCTATAATCAAAAGTTTATAGCACGTCAGTAAAATTGTAGATATGTGAAACTTCCTGGCAGATTAAAATTGTGTGCCGGACGGAGACGCGAACTCGGGACCTTGTCCTTTCGAGGGCAAGTGCTCTACCGACTGAACTACCGAAGCACGACTCACGTGCCGTCCGTGCAGCTTTATCTGACATCTTACCTTCCAAACTTCACAGAAGTTTTCATAGGAGAACTTGCAGGGCTTGCACTTCCGGAAGACAGGACACTGCTGAGACATGGCTTAGTCACAGCATGGGGGATGATTCCAGAATGATATCGTCACTTTACAGCGGAGTGTGCGCTAATATTAAACTTAACTGGCAGAGACTTAAGAGTCTCGGCCCGGGACACAGTTTTAATCCGCCAATAAGTTTCGTAGTAATTACATCAATTATAAATTATGACTAACAACACAGATAACAATGAAATTTTAAAAAAATATTAGTAACATCAAAATGTCGGAAATGACCGCCATGACAATGGCTTTTCGCGAGGGTTTGGGAAACCCTGTCCTAGAGAAATGAATGAATAATAACGCAATAGCTACGTCGAACTACCGAACTGATCGATTGCTTTCGTTTGCTTGCTCCCGCAAACTGATTTCACTCGAAAGAATCAGTGACTAATTCAAACAATGCGTAAAACTGTAGTAGCAGAAATCAATATAAATGCATGAATATTTGTAGGAAAATTAACATTGTCGGCTGGAATAGTTGTGCACAGTGCATTCGCAATTGTATGAGATCCAGTATACTGACAACCGCAATCAAATGATACCGCTTTTGCTGTCGGTAGTACAGCACGTAACAAGACATCAACGATTCAGGTGGCAGAGGATGGAACTCTGTGTAAAGGCAGTCGGCTCTGTGTGGTGTTAGTGCGTGCGTGCGTATGCGCCTTTACCGCAGAAAGGAAACAGACACTATCAGTGACTCTGTGTTGTGTACATAAACCACGATTGAGGCAATGCTACGCGGAAAACAGTTATCGTGACATGAAAAAGCGAAACTCTGTGCGTAGAAGGAAATGGGAGTCTCTAATCGTCAAATCGCCAAGAAGTTGAACCGTCCAAGTAAAGTGGCTGATAATTTTCGCTACATTGGGTGCACGATATGGACAGAACGTAACATATCAGCTAAGTAAAAAATTATTTGGGGCATCGAAACGGTTCCTTTAGCGCAAAGCAAGGACCACAAACTGTTATTCTTCTGAACTTCTTGTTGATTTGCAGTTGTCAATAACTGCCAGACGCTTACGACAAATTTTGTCAAATGGCAAACCTCTTGCATTCACGGAACCACTGCAGAAACTCGCTTTAAGGCGCAGATAAATAGCCTAGAGTGGATCTTGCTAAAAAAAAACATATGTCATGGACTTTAGAATTAGATAAAGTGATCTTTAGTGATACGACGAAGCTTAATTTAGATGAGCCGGATGTGTTCCAATATTATTGGCATGATCTCAGAACACAGCAGCGGGTAAGAAAGAGTAGAAATTTTGTGGATAGAAGTGTCGTGATTTGAAGAGCTTCCTGCACTGAAAGTAAACCATACATTGCTCAGCAGGACACTACAATGATCCAACATGTACAATGAGATGCTAGAGACAGAATTGAGTACAATGTATGAGGATCTAGGGAACGGATGTCTATCGTTTCAACAACCTAATGCACCGATGCATGTTTCTGCTTCAACGAAAATTAGTTTGAAGATAAAGATACCGATGTCTTGCCCTGGCCTGCACATAGCCCGAATACGAATCCCTGGGAAAACTGCTGGGGAATTCTTGCAATGATATCGCGATGGAAGGCAATTTAAGATCGTATGTGAAAAGTGCGATACGAGAAGCGTGTGCGACAGCTTCACTGCAAGAATACTACAGAACACTGTTGCAGAAGCAACGAAAAAAGCATGCCAAACTCAGAAGAACGCAAAATCCCCAAGACTGGTTAAGTTTCACGGAAGATCGAAATTAAGTGCGGACGTCAATGTGGGATGCTTTTAATACTTTCCACAATGAAATATTGTCTCAAAATATGGTACAAAACCCAAAGAGATTCTAATCGTATGTAAAGTACACCAGTGGCAAAAAACAGTCAATACCGTCACTGCGCGATAGCGGTGGAAATGTTACCGATGATGGTGCCACTAAAGCGGAGTTACTAAATACAGTATTCTGTAATTCCTTCACGAAAGAAGTATTCCATAATTCGAAACCATAATAGCTGTTAGCATAAGTGACATAAAAGTAGATATCTTGGTGTTGCGAAACAAATCACTTAAGAAAGGCAAGTCCTCCGGTCCAGATGGTATACAAATCAGGGTCGTCTCAGAGTATGCAGACACAATAGCGCCTTTCTTAGCAATCATACACAACCGCTCACTTGACGAAAGGTCTGTTCCTGAAGACTGGAAAGTAGCACAGGTCACACCAACATTCAAGAAAGGAAATAGGAGTAATCCACTGAATTACAGACCCATGTCACTGACCTCAATCTGCAGTAGGATTTTGGAGTATATACTGTACTCTGTGGAGTATATACTGTACTCTATGAATCACCTTGAAGAAAATGACTTGTTGGTACATAAACAACACGGATTTAGAAAATATCGTTCTTGTGCAACACAGCTTTCTCTTTATTCCCATTAAGTAATGAGTGCTGTCGACAAGGAATCTCAGATCGATTCCATATTCCTAGATTTCCAGAAGGCTTTTGATACCGTTCCTCACAAGCGACTATTAATCAAATTGCGTGCATACGGAGTATCGTCTCAGTTGTGTGACTGAATTCGTGATTTCCTCTCAGAGAGGTCACAGTTCGTAGTGATAGACGGTAAATCTTCGAGTAGAACAGAAGCGATATCTGGCGTTCCGCAAGGTAGTGTCATAGGCCCTCTGCTGTTTCTGATTTATATATATGATCTAGGTGATAATCTGAGCAGCTCCCTTGTAGCGTTTGCAGATGACGCTGTAATTTACCGTCTAGTAAAATCATCAGACGATCAATTCCACATTACAAAATGAAATAGAGAGAATTTCTGTATGGTGCGAAAAGTGGCAATTGCCAGTAAACAAAGGAAAGTGCGAGGTCATCCTCATGGGTACTAAAAGAAATCCGATAAATTTTGGGTATAAGATAAATCGTACAAATGTAAGGGCTGTCAATTCGACTAAATACCTAGGAATTACAACTACGAGCAACTTAAATTGGAAAGACCACATAGATAATATTGTGGGGAAGGCGAAACAAAGACTGCGCTTTGTTGGCAGGACACTTAGATGATGCGACAAAACCACTGAAGAGACAACCTACATTACACTTGTCTGTCCTCTGCTGGAATATTGCTACGCAGTGCGGGATCCTTACCAGTTAGGATTGACGGAGGACATCGAAAAAGTGCAAAGAAGGGCAGCCTGTTTCGTGTTATCGCGCAATAGGGGTGAGAGTGTCACTGATATGATACGGGAGTTGTGGTGGCAGTATCTGTAACAAAGGCGGTTTTCTTTGCGGCTAGATCTATTTACGAAATTTCAATCACGAACTTTCTCTTCCGAATGCGAAATTATTTTGTTGACGCCCATCTACGTAGGGAGAAATGATATTCATAATAAAATAAGAGAAATCAGAGCTCGAAAGGAAAGATTTAGGTGTTCCTTTTTCCCACGCGCCATTCGAGAGTGGAATGGTAGAAAAGTAGTATGAAGATGGTTCGATGAACCCTCTGCCAGGCACTTAAGTGTTAATTCAGAATAACCATGTAGATGTAGAACTATAAACTCTAACAAAATCAATGTCGATGAGAATCTTTGAGGTAGTTAGGAAGAACGGAGGTTGGACGAAGTACTAACTACGCAATAACACAGCAGGACATTTAGTGCCTTTATTTCAGTTTCCACCCAGGAAATGCAAACACCTTATTTTGTTACTCGTGTTATGATGGGAACTATCTAATTCCGTCAGGTTTGTTTGTGTCTTATATGGTATCTAGTACTTTCATAGAAAATTCTATACAGTATGCTAAGGACATTGTACTATTACTCTCATATGAACCCTGCCTTTATACTGATTTGCACTACTACACTACCGAATGAGTCGACTGTCCCTTCAACAACATACCCAATCGAATGTTTTCATTCGGTTGTTCCAATCACTGATGCAGAGCTACCGTGTGACCTCCGCGCTGCGGGTGGAAGCCGCACATACCAGAGAAGGCGAGAGTGTGGGATCAGCGGGGCGCCGGCCGGTATGCTGCGTGAAGTGCGTACTGGCTGGTGCAGCAAATACCACGCGCTCTGGGCAAGCTGCCCGCCGCCGGCTCAACGGCTTGCTTGCAGTGCGCATTCCCGCGTTCTCTGCTCGCAGCGATAGCAGTCCGCCGTTGAAGAGCACTGCGAGTTGAAAGCTCCCTGTGCGCATGCGCCACACTAGTAATCAAGTCCTCGCGGCAAACATCGACCGTCTCATTGTTAGCGTGCAACTGGGCCAATGTTGGTAGTCCAGGCTATAGCGTCCGCGCCAGCCGATATGCCTGGGACTCGTGCTGGCGCGGATCAGTAATTATACCGTCCCAGTACGCCGTTCCCATGCGACCAACAGCGATAGCGATACAACGAGGTTCTGTCTTACAGTTTTGGAACTGTCTCCCAACTCCCACGACACTTTCCTGCTCACAGTCGGGAACCGTGTCCACGGATTACTGCACCTGCCACTGCCGACACTATAAGAAACGTTACGCTATTGCAAAGTCACCTCAGCCGGGCGTTTCCCGCTGAAAAGAAGGTAAACAAGCTTTCTTAAATCATCGAAGATACGTATAATGTAATAGTTACAAAGACAACAAAATATTTTAACCTAAAGCTGCAAAAACTGACGATAACATTGCAGATTTTTACTTTTGCTGATGGCCTTTTGTTTGTACAGCGCACAGAAAGTTGGGCGTAATTCAGTACGTACTCATGAACGGAACCAGAGAACCTAACTAAATTTGTTTACTGCAAAAATTAAAAATGAAACAAAAGTAATAGCATTCAGAGATAAAATATTACTTTTGGTAATAAGCCTTCAAACAATTTTCTCAACTGGGCAATATTAGTCCAGTCGCTGGCCAGTTTCAGTGTTTCCGGAGCTGAATACACGGCCATTTTTTTCGCCTGTAGCTGTTTGCGCTTCGTAGTTTAAAGCTGGCAACAGCGCTGCCATCTGTCAGGGATCAACTTAAGCCGAATACACTTACAAGCTGAGATAATGCGTATGACTATGACAACAGTAAGCACAGAAAATGAGATTCCCGGCTATTTGTGGAACAATTAAAAATAATTCAAGAGGGGAAACAGAAACTGAAATCAAATCGTAGCTATGAAGTTGTGAAAGGTGCCAGTACTTCTTTATGGAAGCGAAAATCGGTAATGACCGCCAGCTAAGCGCGAAAGCCGTGAAGACAAGACAGACAAATCTTTATATCTATTAAAGAGAACACAGTACAGGAAAAAATATGGAACGAAATAGCCACAGAAGACTAAGTTTTCAACATCAATTATAAAATATCGGAGAAGGCAGTAATAGAAAGATATAAATAGAATGATATGTAATAACAGGCTGAAGAAATTAGTTCGCGATCTCAAAACGATTATGTTGAAGCAGTACTGAAGGAGAAAGATAAGGTAACAACGAGAGCCGAAACGGTTCATGCGGCCTTAAATTCCTAGGAGGAGACAAACATCTTAAAAGCTACGTATGGAACGATATGAACATAGAGCTAAGTGCAGAACTTGTCATATGGCGTAATATCATCGAAAACTGCACTGCCACATTTTTGTATGGGTCATAACACGTCAGTGCTCGGTACCATTACTCATCTAACACCAAATCATCAAATGCAGTAGTGTGTTACACAGTTTACGAACTCACAGTACGTAACTGCCATCTTCTTGCATAACTGTTTTCACTGCGTGAAGATCTGGGGACGACTGCAAGCACCAAGATGAAATCAGAGAGTGTTCCAAACAAGCTACATTGAGGAGAGGATATGGGAAGGAAGATTCATGTTCAACAGCAGTTATTAGCAAACGGATTGGGGAACGAAATCGTCTGCATCCTATTCAGAGGAACCATTCGGGTAACTTCCTTAAGCGATTTAGGTAAACTATCAAGTGGTATCCTCGTCGTTAAATAAACTATAGACCAAAATGGAGATGTTCTCTTTACATTTAGCTCTCTAAGTGGCATAGGGCTTGAAATGGTTTGGCGAGAAGACGGTACGCATTATCATCCACAGGGGAAGATACTGCTTTTGGAGTACGCACTGTGTGTAACGTGGTATGCCTTCAGATAGTTACAAAGATAGGACTGTCTTTGCACGCTCACATACAACACAGCAAATATAGAACCAATGCAGGTGGAGTACGTGATAAACTCGTCCTACAAGGCGACGATGGGTGGCTACAAAGAGCTCATCTCAAAGACGAATATCTTAACCAGCAACCAATCAGCGAATGAGGTATGCAATTCGATAGCTCAACCTGAAACTCACAGATCGAGTTTGGGATTATTTTGGGCTGCGCACTGTTGCTCGCAGTCATGTTCACCAGGTATTTGCTTCCCCGAGAGCAGTTCGTCAAGAAATGAAATTCAGGAGAGTCATAATTACAAAAGTATAACATATCCTTTCATGTAGTATACTGCTCCAAGGTGGTAATCACACTTAGGTGGAAGTTACTTGCTCTACCAATTTAACACATCCAATTTGTTTAACTAAACATGTAGGTTCGATAGAAAATATTCTCTGTTGTGATGCTATTTCGTAATAAACTGATTTTGTGTAATCTATTCTACAACGTTTCAACGAATTTGGAGCGGCAGTGATAACTGCCCTTATTTTTTGTAATTATTCCTTTATTTATTGAGAGATGTGCGTAGAACACTTTATATATTCATTCTTCAGATCCATTTTACTCTTTTCTGATGAGTGATGCAAAAATCATTAAGCCACATACAAATGTATTTCGTTTTTAAACTCTGATACACATGCTTTCAGGACTGTGGGCCCCCTTCCATTACGTTATTAACAGAATACAGCGCATCTCCGTCAATGATTCCAAATTTGAAGTATTTAGAAAGACACTGAAGTTCAATTTTCTTCGATATGTAGCTACACTGAGATTCAGCGCAACAAAACGAAGAACAGGAATTCAGAATTTCATTCATTCATTCTTTCTTGCCTCCTCCTCCTCATCATCATCATCATCATCATCATCATCATCATCATCATCATCATCATAATAATAATACCAGTTTCGGTCTGTTTTCGGTTTACGAGGGTGACAATGTGTCGTCGATAGTGAAAAGGTGACATCTGGAAGCACTGAAATACGGCCTGATCACGTTTGACTTCTGTTTGTTTAGCGTAAAATCAGAAACAACTGTGACACGTAATAAATGAACTGCTGTTTTCTGTTGGCAATCTATAACCAATGACACTCTCAACATGTATTGGAATAGATAGAATGAACATCGCTTTTTTTTTTTTTTTGTCCTGGGAATCAATATGACAGATCGTGTTGCATTACTGGAAATCACAACAGATTAAGTAGTAAAAACGAAAAGACTGAATATCAATTCCTAAAACGTCACTTACAGTGGATGGGAAAGAAAAAAGTGAAACGTAATCCTACACAAGCAAACACAGAACAAATACCGAAATTATCGACAGATGGTGTGCTGTTAAACGTCTAACGGCATACACCTGACTAACATGACCATGGGACTGAAAGCAACTAACGCAGAGACACAATAAGCATTTCCTTATGAAACGAAAGCAAACTAGATCTCTACACACCTCGCGACCCAAACATTGTACACTGACGATGGGAAAGCTCAGACTCCCCCCTTACAGGAGTTATCAGAAAAGACTGAAGTCTCCCAGAAAACATTAAAGAGGAGCAAGCATGGATTTAGCCCTTTCACCGCCTGTCTATTTCCCGCTGCTCTTAACGAAGACTTGGAAAAGCCTATTGTTGACCCGTCACAAATGAATTCGCCCAAGACGTAACCGCGTCTACCGGAAATCCCGTACGTCAAACATATATTACAGACGACAAGGGTGGCTGACAGCAAGGCCGTAGCGAGAGGTAGAAAGCAAAACCATATGTGGCGTTCGTGGATCGTCTGAGGCGATAGATACCAAATACCTGATACCTACTGTTTTATAAATCTCTACCACGTTCAGTCCCTCATGTCGTCGCTGCCTCCAGCAGTTACGTGATGGGAATGATAAGTCAACCGTCAGCCTCCAATGCTACTGCATGGCGCAATAAAACTCCTCCCTTTGGTAGTATTAATATTAGTAAACTGCTCACTCGGTTCATGGTGCCCGATTCCAGTTGCAGGTTGTGTATGTAACATCTAACACGGTTAACAAAATTTCTATTTTCAAAGTTTCACATAATTACTGACCGGTTTAAAACACTTAAAATACTGTCATAATCTATTCATTACGAGATACAGTTTACGTTAAAGCTTTAACGCAATAAGCCAGGTATTACAGTTAGAAACTGTTTACGTATTGAGGAAGTGTAACTTACAACCCGCAAATTACCCAGACTGTACTCATCCATTAATTGAGAATGACAGCACTTTGCGATATCCAAAAAACATCACACATGATTTCAGACCTTTTCGAATTTTTTCTCGCCGAGACCCAACGCAGAATAATGAAAAGAAAGTCCATCGCTTACAACACAGTCACCGTTCATGCGGTAAAAAATTCAGCACATGGCATGATCTTTTACTTTATTATTTCTTTAGTACTTTATTCAAGAGGACGTCGTTATCAGGAGAAAGAAAACTGGCATTCTACGGATCGGAGCGTGGAATGTCAGATCCCTTAATCGGGCAGGTAGGTTAGAAAATTTAAAAAGGGAAATGGATAGGTTAAAGTTAGATATAGTGGGAATTAGTGAAGTTCGGTGGCAGGAGGAACAAGACTTTTGGTCAGATGATTACAGGGTTATAAATACAAAATCAAATAGGGGTAATGCAGGAGTAGGTTTAATAATGAATAAAAAAATAGGAGTGCGGGTTAGCTACTACAAACAGCATAGTGAACGCATTATTGTGGCCAAGATAGACACAAAGCCCATGCCTACTACAGTAGTACAAGTTTATATGCCAACTAGCTCTGCAGATGATGAAGAAATTGATGAAATGTATGACGAGATAAAAGAAATTATTCAGGTAGTGAAGGGAGACGAAAATTTAATAGTCATGGGGGACTGGAATTCGAGTGTAGGAAAAGGGAGAGAAGGAAACATAGTAGGTGAATATGGATTGGGGGGAAGAAATGAAAGAGGAAGCCGCCTTGTAGAATTTTGCACAGAGCATAACTTAATCATAGCTAACACTTGGTTCAAGAATCATGAAAGAAGGTTGTATACCTGGAAGAATCCTGGAGATACTAATAGGTATCAGATAGATTATATAATGGTAAGACAGAGATTTAGGAACCAGGTTTTAAATTGTAAGACATTTCCAGGGGCAGATGTGGATTCTGACCACAATCTATTGGTTATGAACTGCAGATTGAAACTGAAGAAACTGCAAAAAGGTGGGAATTTAAGGAGATGGGACCTGGATAAACTGAAAGAACCAGAGGTTGTAGGGAGTTTCAGGGAGAGCATAAGGGAACAATTGACAGGAATGGGGGAAAGAAATACAGTAGAAGAAGAATGGGTAGTTCTGAGGGATGAAGTAGTGAAGGCAGCAGACAATCAAGTAGGTAAAAAGACGAGGGCTAATAGAAATCCTTGGGTAACAGAAGAAATATTGAATTTAATTGATGAAAGGAGAAAATATAAAAATGCAGTAAATGAAGCAGGCAAAAAGGAATACAAACGTCTCAAAAATGAGATCGACAGAAAGTGCAAAATGGCTAAGCAGGGATGGCTAGAGGACAAATGTAAGGATGTAGAGGCTTGTCTCACTAGGGGTAAGATAGATACTGCCTACAGGAAAATTAAAGAGACCTTTGGAGAGAAGAGAACCACTTGTATGAATATCAAGAGCTCAGATGGCAACCCAGTTCTAAGCAAAGAAGGGAAGGCAGAAAGGTGGAAGGAGTATATAGAGGGTTTATACAAGGGCGATATACTTGAGGACAATATTATGGAAATGGAAGAGGATGTAGATGAAGATGAAATGGGAGATAAGATACTGCGTGAAGAGTTTGACAGAGCACTGAAAGACCTGAGTCGAAACAAGGCCCCGGGAATAGACAACATTCCATTAGAACTACTGATGGCCTTGGGAGAGCCAGTCATGACAAAACTCTACCATCTGGTGAGCAAGATGTATGAGACAGGGGAAATACCCACAGACTTCAAGAAGAATATAATAATTCCAATACCAAAGAAAGCAGGTGTTGACAGATGTGAAAATTACCGAACTATCAGTTTAATAAGTCACAGCTGCAAAATACTAACGCGAATTCTTTACAGACGAATTGAAAAACTGGTAGAAGCGGACCTCGGGGAAGATCAGTTTGGATTCCGTAGAAATGTTGGAACACGTGAGGCAATACTAACCTTACGACTTATCTTAGAAGAAAGATTAAGAAAAGGCAAACCTACGTTTCTAGCATTTGTAGACTTAGAGAAAGCTTTTGACAACGTTAACTGGAATACTCTCTTTCAAATTCTGAAGGTGGCAGGGGTAAAATACAGGGAGCGAAAGGCTATTTACAATTTGTATAGAAACCAGATGGCAGTTATAAGAGTCGAGGGGCATGAAAGGGAAGCTGTGGTTGGGAAAGGAGTGAGACAGGGTTGTAGCCTCTCCCCGATGTTATTCAATCTGTATATTGAGCAAGCAGTAAAGGAAACAAAAGAAAAATTCGGAGTAGGTATTAAAATTCATGGAGAAGAAGTAAAAACTTTGAGGTTCGCCGATGACATTGTAATTCTGTCGGAGACAGCAAAGGACTTGGAAGAGCAGTTGAACGGAATGGACAGTGTCTTGAAAGGAGGATATAAGATGAACATCAACAAAAGCAAAACGAGGATAATGGAATGTAGTCTAATTAAATCGGGTGACGCTGAGGGGATTAGATTAGGAAATGAGACACTTAAAGTAGTAAAGGAGTTGTGCTATTTAGGGAGTAAAATAACTGATGATGGTCGAAGTAGAGAGGATATAAAATGTAGACTGGCAATGGCAAGGAAAGCGTTTCTGAAGAAGAGAAATTTGTTAACATCGAGTATAGATTTAAGTGTTAGGAAGTCGTTTCTGAAAGTATTTGTATGGAGTGTAGCCATGTATGGAAGTGAAACATGGACGATAACCAGTTTGGACAAGAAGAGAATAGAAGCTTTCGAAATGTGGTGCTACAGAAGAATGCTGAAGATAAGGTGGGTAGATCACGTAACTAATGAGGAGGTATTGAATAGGATTGGGGAGAAGAGAAGTTTGTGGCACAACTTGACTAGAAGAAGGGATCAGTTGGTAGGACATGTTTTGAGGCATCAAGGGATCACAAATTTAGCATTGGAGGGCAGCGTGGAGGGTAAAAATCGTAGAGGGAGACCAAGAGATCAATACACTAAGCAGATTCAGAAGGATGTAGGTTGCAGTAGGTACTGGGAGATGAAGAACCTTGCACAGGATAGAGTAGCATGGAGAGCTGCATCAAACCAGTCTCAGGACTGAAGACTACAACAACAACAACAGTACTTTATTCATAATACATTTTGCAGGCAGTGTGCAAATATACCCCTCAATATACCTCCGTAATTGTATCACTGTACGCCACACAGTTCGGGAGACAGAACGTTTTATACATGGGAGTTTGTAAAAAAAAAAAAAAAAAAACCACTAGTTACTAGTACTGTAGCAGTGGTCAAAGGTTTTGTAAGCGAACTCTTTCGTAAATGAATTACACATTATTACAATTCTTCCAATAAATCTCAACTTGGCAACCCTCGCGCAGACAGGTTCCACCTTAAACCACTCTGGGCAACCTCTGACCTTTGAGACTTATCAACGTAATAAAATCACAATGATGGGTAGTAAAATCACATGTGATCCTTCTGCCTATTTACAAGCATTTCATTACCTTTATGTCAGTTGAGGGCCAGCTGTCAATTCGTGTATTACGCTAATCATCTTCAAGTCTTCCTGCAGTTGCTATCAATTTTCTAACGAAATGACGTCCACGAATGCAACTGTATCGTCTGCGAACAGTCAGTCAAAGACAACAACGTTATTCTCCAGGTTGCTTATGTATCTCGGGAACAATAAAGGTACTTGCATATTTGGTCGAAGTGCACTAGACCCTAATTCTGACTAAACCTCTCCATAAGAATGATGAACGGTGTTCCTTTTGCAAGGAAGAATTCTACCTAGCCACGTATCAGTTGACAATCACTATGCACGTATTGTGCTTACTAGGGGGCGGTGCGGAAATGTTTCCAAGACTTCCGAGGAACTTAGAAACGGTTAACCCTGGGAACCGCTGTCTGTATCTTGCGAACAATAGGGAAGTCTCTCGCGATCAGTGTTCGCGCAACCTCTGTTGACTGCTACAGTTGTTCGCTACTGAAAAAAAGTCAACATACTCGACGATAACGAAAGTTCAACAATTTTGTCGTTTGATGCGAACAGCTGTGAAGCACCACATCAGAGTAACCGACCAATTACACAATCTATCTGCAGGTTTGCAATAGGAGCTGCAGCAGTAGTAGTAGTAGTAGTAGTAGTAGTAGTAGTAGTTGTTGTTGTTGTTGTTGGAGGGACAGTCAATAATTGGAGAATTTTGTGTAGAAAAAGCTATTTTTACGAAAGGAGAGTTTTACTACTTCTCAACATATTCACCGCCAATATTAAATACACTTCTCCCAACTATGATCTAGTTGTTTTTAATACCTGATGCAAAGAAGCCTTTGCCCTGTTGTTTGAGCTACAGTTCCACTAATTCTTTGACTTCCCCCTTGTTGCTGACCTTTATCCACGCAATGTCTCCTTGAGTGGACCGAACAAATGAAACTTCGAGGAAGTCAAATCTGTACCGTAGAGAGGATGAGGAAGTATCTCCCAACCTGTTTTCTCAATGGCTTCTTGTGACCGCTGGGCGAGGGCAAGCATTATCATGTAGCAATATTACGTCTTTTCTTTGAGATCTTTTTCTCTCATTGCCGGCTGTACTAAGTTCATCAGCATGTCTGGGTGGGCGACAGTGTTTACTGTACGCTTATCTTCAAACTAATTACAAGAGACACCCCGGGCATCCCAAAAGACGGTCAATATGACTTTTCTCCTTGGTGCTAGCGTTCTGAATTTCCTTCGGACAGATGAGCTGATGGGCTTCCATTCCATGCTTTGTCTTTTGGACTCTGATCCAAAATGGTGAACCCAAGTTTTGTCACACGTTAAAATCTTGTTTAGAAAAGGGTCACCCTCCCTTTCATAGCGTTCTTTCGAGTTTGTACAGATTTTTTCGAGACCCACCTCGCACTTCTTTTTCTATACTCGAGCTTGTTACTTATAAGGTCATGAACTGTACCAACACTTACTGCAACTGTTTTCGCCATATGTTCAACTGTAACAAGACGGTCTTCACGAATAACGTCGTAAATACAGGTTTAAGTGAATGAGCTGACACTATAGAAGTGTCACTGAGGATCGACCGTTTTTCAACTATTCAACCCACTTACAACAATTTTCGCGGTTCATACAACTTTCACCATCATTCGTAAAGATGATTTTCTTTGCTTTTTACCACCAGAAAGCAAAATGATCTCTGAACGTTTTTCAACTAATGCGGAAGGTTCAAGCAGGCCCGCCATCTTTAAATGCAATATTGAGGTTATAAACAAAATAATTTTTTATCCGTCAGCTGTTCTCAGCTCATGCCAGTAATGCCAACCTGAAATCATGAAAGTACAAAACTCCTCGTACAAACTGTTTCGTCTCCGCATCAATCTCTGTAATTACTGAATGTCTGTCGTAGTAGTAGTAGTAGGCAAAGCTTTGTCGCAGTGGCCACACCTTAAAACGACGGCGCTGTCGCAGTATCAGAGTAGTGCGTGGAGACCGCGCGGCTTTGCTAGGTCAGCTGCTTACACGACTGGCAATGCATCGGCTGCGTGCAGCCGGACAAGTTACGGCCTAAGCACGTGCTCTCAAGGTGACTGGCCTCATAATCTTCACCACAAGCACACACTTACAGAGCAATGTGTCATTATTGCACACCACGAATATCTCGCCCATAACGAAACCAGAGTGCATTATATTACAGTTTGAAGATGTTCAGTTACGATATGTTTCTCCTAGTTATGCATGCTCCTACAACTTCGCATTTGTCCTCTAGCCATTTGCGCATTTATACTGATAGGTAAATGCAAGACTACACTGTACCACGGACACGTGGCGGTTTTTAATTCGGCTGCAGTACTTGCACTGCGGCAGCAGCCAGCCACTCGCAGAACCTCCAGCTCCGGTCTGCTCGGCTCAGCCCGTCTCCCGCAGGTACTTGGGTGCCTTGCTGAGGTAACCGACTGAACTCGTTCCAGCGAGGGCAGGTTTTGATTCTTCGTCTGGCGCCCCTCGCGCTAAAGGTTCCCACGCCTTTGCCAAACGACCGCTAGCCAATCTCCGAGGTATCCTCACAGCAACTACGGATTCGTCGTGGGGTGTCACTATTCTGTGCAGTGAAAGAGCAAGGTGGAAAGCGTTTGTGAACACCTGAAAATCAATCTATGTGGGCGACATAGCGCCAGAAAACAACGTAGCTATAGATCACACAAGTCATCCTATAGGATGCATGGAACAACACTTGAAAATTACTTTCGCAACAGCACTGCTCATATTTGGAGATGGTGAATACGAATTGAAATAAGTCGGGATCAATATTTTTTGGATTAATCGATAAATATTCTACTACAACTACATGTTGATTACGTAATTTATTTTCGGTATACTGTTTACTTTATTCGTCTTGTCGAAAGTAGACATGAGAACCATGGCTGTAGCGTAAGTATAAAACTTATACTTGCTTTACATCTCATCTATTTGTGGTGCTCCATTTAGTTTTCGTATATGCATTTAAAAAAAAAATTCGTTCGAGTAATGGTCTCAATACTCAATACACAGAATCTACCCCATTATACATTAATTCCAGTTTTGTTTACATAATTACATAATGCTATGTACAATTTTACATGTCTGTACATCAATACTGTCCTCAGACAGATAGTTGGTAATATAATCTTACGGCAGTTTTTATAAATTTAATGATTTCCGTTAATTCCATACACTTTAACAAGGCCATTTTGTACATTCTTCTCTGTCGTCAGATTTTCACGAAAGATCTTGTACAGTTCCCGGTACGCGAAAGTGTGGGGTGTAGCCACTGAGTCGTGCTGAAGCCTTACATTCAGTTTACGGTCAATCTGCACATCGAGCAAGCAGTAAGGAAACCACGGAGAAATTTGGCGACGGAATTACAGTTAAGGAATAAGAAATAAAAACTTTTATATTTGCCAATTACACTGTAATTGGCAGAGTTAGAAAATGACAGAGCAGTTGAATGGTATGAAATAAGTTAAACATCATCAAAAAGTACAAGGGTAATGGAGAGTATTCTAAGTAAATCAGGCGATATTGAGCGAAGTAGATTGGGAAATGACACACTAAAATTAGTAGACGAGTTTTGATGTTTGGTCAGGAAAATAAGTGATGGCGGCCGAAGTAGCGAGGAGACGCTACAGAACAAAAATTCATCTATGGGGAAAAAATAATTTCTTGGTATTTAATATAAATTTAAGTGTTAGGAAATTTTTTCTAAAGGTACCTGTCCGTAGTTTAACCTTGCACAGAAGTGAAACGAAGACGATAATTAGTTCAGAGAAGAACAGAATAGAAGCTTCTGAAAAGTGGTGCTACAGGACACTGAAGATCATATGGGTAGATCGAGTACATAATGAGAAGGTACACAATGTATTTATGGCACAGACTGACTAAAAGAATGAATCAGCTGATAGAAGACATCCTGAATCATCAAGCAATTTACAATTTAGTAATGGAGGAAAGTATGGTGCGCCGGCCGCGGTGGTCTAGCGGTTCTAGGCGCTCAGTCAGGAACCGCGCGACTGCTACGGTCGCAGGGTCGAATCCTGCCTCGGGCATGGATGTGTGTGATGTCCTTAGGTTAGTTAGGTTTAAGTAGTTCTAAGTTCTAGGGGACTTATGACCACAGATGTTGAGTCCCATAGCGCTCAGAGCCATTTGAACCATTTTTGAAAGTATGGTGCGGTAAAAATTGTAGAGGGAGACCAAGAACTGAATACAGTACACCGGTTGAAGTGGGTACAGGTTGTAGCAGTTATTCTGTGACGAAACAACTTGCGCAGGTTAGATTTAGACGGAGAGCATCAAACCAATCCTCAAGACTGCCCGCCCGCCTAGCCGCGCGGTCTAACGCGCTGCTTTCCGAGCGGAAAATCTATGCCGGTCGCCGGCACGAATCCGCCCGTCGGGTTAGTGTCGAGGTCCGGTGTGCCGGCCAAACTGTGAATGGTTCTTAAGGCGGTTCTCCATCTACCTCGGCGAAGGGCTGGTTCCCGAATTCCGCCTCAGTTACATTATGTCGGCGATTGCTGCACAAACACTTTCTCCAGGTACGAATACACCATAATTACTCTACCACCAAACATTTAGGGTTACACTCGTCTGGTATGAGACGTGCCCTGGGGGGGGGGGGGGGGCGCTCCACTGGGAGCCGAGCCGCACAATACCCTGGGTTCGGTGTGGGGCGGCAGTGGGGTGGGTGGACTGCTGTGGGGTTGTGAACCACTGAGGGCCACGGCGGGACGAAGCCTCTCCGTCGTTTCTAGGGCCCCAGTTTAATACACACACAATCCTCAGACTGAAGACCACCACCGACGACGACGACGACCAAAGCCAGTGAAGAAGAAGTACACTCTCGCTTGAATTGAATTGCCCCTCTTGACATTCCGCGACAAGTGATTACCAGAAAACATAAGACCGAATCACTAACTTACGACGTTCCGTCTCTGTGTAGTCATCAGCAAGGACGTTCACAATTGATGCCGAAGGAGAGTATCACTGAGTTTGTCAGGACAGCCACAAGTCGCAATCAGTTTTATTTTTACCGTTTTCGCTCTACAATTTTACAAGAGCACCATTAGAAACGGTTAAAAACAAGCAGTAGCGCCGAGACAGATGTTAATCTCTGGTTCCGGCAATGTATTTAGCCCACTACCGCACATTAAACTGTTTCGGACGAAGCTGTTGTAAAATTATAGAGCGAAACTGGTAAAAATAAATCTGATTGCGACCTGTGGCCGTCCTGATAAACTTAATTTCAACAGTCGCTGTTTCCCTTGAAGGCAGTGCTGCTCTCGCTAGATATCCATTGAGACACCTGAGGAAGCTACAGCAGCACCTTTGCAAGGGAGACTACAAGGTTCGCGTGCTGAAACCCAACCTCCCTAATTACGGACGATACCTAAAGGTTAGGGCGCTAGATGACGATCATTTTGGCTTTAGCAAAGGTACAAGCACTAGAGAGGCAATACAGATGTTGCGGTTGATAATGGCAGAAAGACTAAAGAAAAATCAAAACACGTTCTTAGAATTCGTCGACCTGGAAAAAGCGTTCGACAACGTAAAATGGTGCAAGATGTTCGATATTCTGAGAATAGTGGCAAGCTATAGGGAGACGGTTCAAATGGCTCTAAGCACTATGGGACTTAATATCAGTCCCATAGTCTTAGAACTACTTAAACCTAACTAACCTAAGGACACCACACACATCCATGGCCGAGACAGGATTCGAACCTGCGACCGTAGCAGCACCGCGGTTCCGGACTGAAGCGCCTAGAACCGTTCGGCCACAGCGGCCGGCAGCTATAGGGAGAGACGGGTAATATACAGTATGTACAAGAGCCAAGAGGGGAACAATAAGAGTGGACGACAAAGATCCAAGTGCTCGGATTAAAAAGGGTGTAGGGTAGGGATGTAGTCTTTCGGCCCTAGTGTTCAATCTGTACATCGAAGAAGCAATGATGGAAATAAAGATTCGGAAGTGGAATTAAAATTCAAAGTGAAAGTATATCAATGATACGATTCGTTGACGACACTTTTATCCCTAGCGAAAGTGAAGAAGAATTACGAGTATATGTTGAATGGAATGAACAGTCTAATGAGTACAGAATATGGATTGAGAGTACATCGAAGAAAGACGAAAGTAATGAGAACAGCGAGAAACTTATCAGGATTAATGGTCACTAAGTAGATGAAGTTAAGGGATTCTACTACCTAGGCAGAATAATAACCAATTACGGACGGAGTAAGGACATTAAAAGCTGACTAGCACTGGTAAAAATGACATTTCTGGCCAAGAGAAGTCTACTAGTATCAAATGTAGGCCTTAATTTGATGAAGAATTTGCTGAGAATGTACGTTTTGAACACAGCATTGCATGGTAGTGAAACAGGGACTGTGGGAAAACCGGAACAGAAGAGAATCTAAGCATTTGAGATGTTGTGCTACAGACGAATGTTGACAATTAGGTAGACTGATAAGATATGGAATGAGGAAGTTCTGCGCAAAATCGGAGATGAAAGGAATGTGTGGAAAACACTGACAAGGAGAAGGGACAGGATGATAGGACATCTGCTAAGACATGAGGGAATGACTTCCATGGTACTAGAGGGAGCTGTAGAGGGCAAAAACTGTAGAGGAAGGCAGAGATTGGAATACGTCCAGCAAATAATTGAGGACGTAGGTTTGAAGTGCTACTCTGACATCAAGATGTTGGCGCAGGAGAGGAATTCGTGGCGGGCCGCATCAAACCAGTCGGAAGACTCATGACTAGGGAAAAAAAGAAGAAAAAACCTAAAGGTGGATTTCATCGTGGTCTCACAGAAGGATGAACAGTGTGTTCTGCTGCCACAAAACTGGTCTGCAGCGATGGAATTTCGGAGTGGAGTCCGTGTCTTGTGAATGAGGGGCATAGCAGATGTCAGTCCACCTTTTGCAGTGTCGCGCACATCATGAAGGAGTTGGCTTAAGCTACGACCAAAGCCTTTGACTCGGCAAAGTTCTGCCCAGCAGATTTTTAAGATATGTAGTTTTAGGTAGTGTCCTCAGTCAACATGTGTATATTTGTGTTTTATGTTATTTGCTTCTGACATGAAAGACAACTCTCGCAGTAAAGTAAACAGTGCACGCGACAGTCACTACTTCCATTTGAATGCGGTGAAGCACTCACCAACCAGACGGCCGGTTGGACATTTCAGTATATTACTGGTTAAGATCCTACTGGAGGTGGTATGTCTTTGCCTTCTTCTAACCCTCTAACTAATTTACCCAATTTAAAGAAGGATCTACAGTTTGACGCGGGCTGCACTTCGCCAGAGGAGAAATACGCTGAGACAAAAACACCCTCTGACAGACAGGGGATCTAAGGTGAGTACTGCTGAAAAAAACAAAACTAATGGGAAATGAGTTATTTTACTTTTCGTCACCTAACTCCCATATGGAGTGTTTCACAACTGGGGTTGTAGAGGGGAATTTAGTAGATACAGTTTTTATAACGAATAGCTTGGATGTATAATAAGTTTGAAGATCGGATCACTTTCGTAACTCCCGCTTCACTGTACAGTAAGTAATGGTAGAGATGCACAACTCGTGTATCGAGAACGTTTTCCTGGTCGCCGCTGTTCATCACATGCCATTTTCGTCCGCTACAACAAGGTTCAAATGGCTCCAAGCACTATAGGACTTAACATCTGAGTTCATCAGTCCACTAGACTTAGAACTACTTAAACCTAACTAACCTAAGGACATCACACACATCCACGCCCGAGGCAGGGTCAGAATCTGCGACCGTAGCAGCAGCGCGGTTCCGGACTGAAGCTCCTAGAACCGCTCGGCCACAGCTGCCGGCGCTACGACAAGGACTGCGACGAAGTAGTACGTCCACAACTAGGGGGGTTGACTGGGGTGCTCCACGGACGTGCGCCAGGGTTTGTGGACCGCGTGTACGAAAGGTTACGCCGCCAGTACACGTAATGCAACGAACAGCGCAGGAGCCTCCGCGCCTAAATAAGATGGCCGCCATGTAATGGGTGAAAGCGCACAGCGGCATAACGAGAAATAAAAAAGTAGATACTCTGGCCAAGTGAAATATGATAAAGTGCCACCCGACGATATTCTTCATACCACAAGGATTATAGTCAAGACCAGATGGAATGAAAGTCTCTAACGTCTTACGAAATTAAAGGTAGACACTACGCCTTAGTAGTGCCTAACCTCCCATCTCGTCCTTGTATCCAAAATCGCAGATAAACTTTGTAGTGACAATGGCACGACTTTGATTCTATCACGGGAGATTCCGGCAACATCTCTACTGTCTCAACATGGTCACAAGACCACATGAATGCGACGGTCACGAAGATGTTAATCACATTTTCTTTGGCTACCACAGAAGGATCAAGAAGCTAAGGAACTATTACAGTATCTGAGGACCTTTGTTGATGCTTTGCCTACAAAAATTAAAACCCTTTTATCAAGAGAAGACACAAAGCGTATAGGCTCCTACATGACTTTATATTCTTATACGACCCTCTGTTATAAAGACAATTCTTTAGATTATTTTACAGTAAATATGTTTATTTTCTTAGATGATTTCCTTAAGTTCAGTCTAAATGGATGTAACAGATAACTGTTTTTTATGGTCTGAGGCAGGCTGTATGCGTGTTGCCCAAAAGCCATAAAAAAAAAGCAGGATCGCGAAGTGGAGCAGCCCCTACAGAGCACAAATGTCACAGCTCATTGTATCTAATGTGTGCGAACCGTGAAGAGAGATCTGAAAGTAACCCAATCTTCAACCTTATTTTACATTCAAATTACATACTTCCGGACATTGCTCTATCACCAAAACTTTATATGGTAGGTGCCCTGTACAACCCCTAGAAGCCAGTATAATACAAATTGTGAAACTCTCTGTACACTAGGTGGGTCGCCGAAGACGAAACACCCCTTTCATCCTTTCATTTCGTGAACAGTACAGGGTACCCAAACGAGGTTTTAGGTAAATTATAGTGTGCAAAGGAGCAGGTACGATTGTTGCATTGTTAATGCCCCTAACGCTTGTACCTACCGACATACTGAAACACGTATCGTTTTCTTAAACGTAAGTACCTTTTTATTAATGACAGTGAAAGTTCTTGAAAGATGAATGTGTGTGATATACAGAGTGTATCACAATTCATGTTACACACATCCAGACCTCGTAGAGGGGACTTAATAGATGAAGTTTTATATTGGAACCTATGTCCGGAAACGCTTCGTTTCCATGTTACATGGAAAACAAGAGCTAGTCAGTCGCGCGCTAGATGTTTCTCACGTTGTGGCACGCTACCTACGTTTATGAACGGTACGATGACGTGATTTCTGTTTCCATCTGCCTTGTTTTCTTGCTTCATGGTGGTGCGTCAGCTGACATTACGCTGACTAGTACGGTAGTAACAGGATGCCGCCGTGCACGTTCGCAGAGTACACCGACATGTTGTTACTTTAAGATGAAGCTCGCCGTAATGAAAGAGAAGCTCAACGTCTGTACTATGAGTACTTTCAGAATCGTGTGGCTCCATGACCCCACAGGTTTGCCACAGTAGGCCAACGGCTGCGGGAAAAGTGGGAAATTCGCAAGTGACAGAGCAAACCTGTGGTGCTCCAAGAAGGCGACGCACTGCTCTACTGGAACAGGAAGTGTTCCATCTAGTTAAAGATGAACCCATCGACGAGAGCTCGAGCCACTGCACGTGACTTGAATGTGTGTCACTCGTCTGTCTGGCGTGTCCTGCATGAACAGCAACTCTATCCATATCACACTCAGAAGGTACACGCAGTGCTCACGTGTCAATTTCCACACATGGATTTTACACCGTTGTGTGGATTTTCCTGTTTCCAAGGCGAGTTTTGTTCCCCGACGAAGCGCATTTCAACAGGGAAGGCTTTTCGAAAGCTCGAAATAGCCACATTTAGGATCAAGAAAACTTGAAAGACCAGTGTACACGAAGATTTCAGCACACCTTCGCTAACAATGTCCGGGCAGGTACCTGCGACGGTCGTGTGAGTGGGCCGTAGATCCTTCCTCCCCACCTAACGGGTGCCAAGTACTTGATACTCCTCCAAGAAGTCCTGGCGGAGTTTTTTTGGAAAATGTGCCGCTGGACATTCAGCACGAATTATGGTTCCAGCATAATAGTACATTTTGCAGTTCGAGTCCAAAGGCATCTGAACGAAGTTTACGGGACAATCGTTATGCTTGGTCACCAATATATTCAGAATTAAACCCTTTGGACCGTTTCTTGTAGGCCCACATGAGGAATCATGTTTACGATGCCCCTGTCCAGTCGGAGGACTCCACGCATGTTGGACAGAATTAATGAGAATTCATGCGCAGATGCACTGCGTGCAGCGAACTTTGAGGTAGTCAAATCGAATAGATTTTGTAATATCGCAGTCAATAGGAATGAAATACGAGGCGTGTTTTTTTTAAGTAAGTACCGTTTTGAAATTTAAAAAAGACGTGCTAAGATATCTCAATAATTTTATTTTTACGTGAAAGCCTGTACCTTAATCTACGCACTGACACCATAACAGTCTAATTCTTCCTTGTTTACGTTGTGTACTGAGTGTTTAAGATGCCTCCGATAATCGTGAGTCCCGCCGACTGTGAAGTACGGGCTGTTATAATATTTCTTAGTGCTTAAGGCCTAAAAGCGATCGATATTCATCGTGAGATCTGTTCAGTTTACGGAGGAAACATTATGAGTGATGGAATGGTAAGAAAGTGGGTGAGAGCATTTAAAGATGGCCGCACAAATGTGCATGATGAACAATGGAATGGGCGTCCTTCGGTCGTTAATGAAAGTTTGGTGCAGGAAGTGGACAATAAGGTGAAAGAAAACAGACGCTTTACGATTTCCTCCTTGCGGGATGACTTTCCTAATGTTTCTTGTAGTGTTTTGTATGGCATTGTGACCGAGCACTTGAATTACCGAAAACTGTGGGCACGTTGGGTACCGAAAATGTTGACGGATGTGCACAAAACCAAACGTTTAGACAGTGCATTGACTTTCCTTGAGCGGTACCATAACGATGGTGGTGATTTCTTAAGCCAAATTGTTAAGGGCGATGAAACATGGGTGGCCTACATCACACCAGAATCAAAGCAACAGTCCATGGAATGGCGGCATTCAGATTCACCCAGAAAAGTGAAGTTTAAGCAAACAATTTCTGCCCGGAAAATTATGTGCACAGTTTTTTGCGATAGAAAAGGAGTATTGCTTGTGGTATTTCTGCCTCGTAATTGAGACAATCAATGCTGCAGCTTACTGTAAGACATTGCACAACCTGCGCCGTTCAATTCAGAACAAAAGACCTGGCAAGTTGAGCAAGGCTATAGGTTTGCTGCCAGACAATGCCCGTCCGCATGTAGCGAATCAGACCTAATATCTCCATCACATCTTTTCGATGGGAAACTCTCGATCATCCTCTGTACAGCCCTGATCTTGCGACCAGTGACTACCATCTGTTCCTGTACTTGAAGAAACACCTGGGTGGTCAGCGTCTTCAAGACGATGACGAAGTCAAAACAGTGGTGATGCAGTGGTTAACGCGTCACGCGGCAGACTTCTATGAGGAGGGTATTCAAAAACTGGTACAACGTTACGACAAGTGCCTCAATATTGACGGAAATTATGTGAAATGGCTCTGAGCACTATGGGACTCAACATCTTAGGTCATAAGTCCCCTAGAACTTAGAACTACTTAAACCTAACTAACCTAAGGACATCACACACACCCATGCCCGAGGCAGGATTCGAACCTGCGACCGCAGCAGTCCCGCGGTTCCGGACTGCAGCGCCAGAACCGCTAGACCACCGATGCCGGCGGAAATTATGTAGAAAATTAGATTAAGGTACAGGCTTTCAATAAAATTATTGAGATATCTTAGCACGTCTTTCTTTAATTTCAAAATGGTACTTACTTAAAAAAACACGCGTCGTATGTACAGCTTGTTTTCCTTGTAACATGGAAATGAACCGTTTCCGGGCATGGGTTCCTACGTAAAACTTGATCCACTAAGTTCCCTCAACAACCTCTAGAAGTGTGTAACAAATTGTGAAACGCCCTGTACGTACTATTTTCTACGAGCTTGGTGTGATCAGCTCCCGGTACCGGAGAAAGACAGAACGCAAAGAAAGAGGTCGGTATGGCCTGATCTGGACTCTTAACACATATTCTAGTTGACTTGAGCTCTATGCAAAAATTTCCTGCAGCCATGCTCAGAAATAAGGTACAGGAAATGTTAGCCACGTCTTCACACATCATAACAACAACAAGTGAACCCTTATCCTGTAAAGAATCTGTCATGTACAGAACAGCTACAGACTTGTGATTATTTGAAAATGTGTTAAATTAAGAATTTTCGAATGTTTGTGTGTTCCTAAGGGACCAAACTGCTAAGGTCATCAGTCCCTCCTAGACTTACACACTACTTTAACTTATTCGAAGAACACCACACACATCCAAGCCCCAGGGAGGACTCTAACCTCCGGCGGGAGGGTGTGTTAAATATAGGACGTACATGTACAAAAGAAAAAGTTTGAAAACGTTAGAAATTACGTGCTAAGTTTTTCGGAAGCCGATAACTGTTCTCATTTTCACATACTGAATGAATATACGAGTAGTCTGTGTAGAACATGAGAGTATTTTAAATTTGGCCAGTAATTATATGAAACACTGAAAATCAATTTATTCTTGTTCCTGGAAGCTGTGAGACAGGCAACCTGCAAGTGAGGACGTATACCATGAATCATGAACCGGGTTAACCGTTTAATAATATAAATGAGAGAGAGAGAGAGAGAGAGAGAGAGAGAGAGAGAGAGAGAGAGAGAATAATCCCCCACCCGCCAGGCATGTAGCATCCACATGGTAGCAAATTACTGGATTCGTAATTGAATATCGGATAGCGCCAATGGCTCCGCTTGCCGAATCTGTCGCACTGTGGTACAAGTGATTCACCCTCGCTGGCTGCCGCGGGCGCTCGCAACGGTACCATCGAACAGTACCACTTGTACACCGCGGGAGCGTGCTGCGTCAATACACAGCCCCAGCACGAAACAGACGATGCGCTCGAGGGCCAAAGCTGCGACGAATAACAACAAAATCCTCTTATGTAGAAACTTCCGGGCTTCGCTAAATACAAAGAAATCACGCGGGCAGTAGAACGGTCACTTCTGGCGGAGCACTACTGCAACACACAAAAGACTCGATAATACTCGATAATACTTTCATTACGAAATAAGCGAGTAAAGTGACGGAGGACCTGCTTAGAGTAGATGAGTGTTGCAAGAGGTCGAAGCTGAAACTAAAACCAGTGTAGACAGAAGTTTCAGCATTCCATCTGAGCAGCAAATGAGCAAACTAGTAGGCAGGTAATATACAGTGAGAATGTACAACGGTCAAACCCGCCAATGTAGCCGAGCGCGCCAACGCGCTGCTTCCTGCACTCGGGTAGGCGCGCCGGCCCCGGATCGAATGCGACCGGCGGATTAACGACGAGGGCCGGTGTGCCGGCCAGCCTGGATGTGGTTTTTAGGCGGTTTTCCACATCCCGCTAGGTGAATACCGGGCTGGTCCCCACGTTCCGCCTCAGTTACACGCGTCACAGACATTTGAAACACGTCCGCACTATTCCACGATTTACACTGGATGCAGACAGCTGGGGTACACTGATTCCGTCCTGGGGGGTACGGGGTGGCGGCAGGAAGGGCATCCGGCCATCCCCAACACTAACCTTGCCAAATCCGTTGTAACCACGCAGACCCTGCGATCGCTGCGGGATTATGGCGTAAGTGAAAGAAAGTACAATGGTCAAAATAAATGTTGTATATTGCTTTATTGACAATATTGGACATAATAGGAAACAAAACTGCTATTGTTGTGTGAGGTACAGTGATAGGAAAACAAAAATAAAGAAGATAAACTTTCCCACATCATCAACACCAAAAAACAAAACCTTACAAAAGAATCCATTGCGAGCACTACAGTTTCTACTGTCATCTTACATGACACACTGTTTATGAACGATTGCCCTTCTCGTAATTGGAGACTTTTGAATGCAGTTAGGCATGCTCCTTACCAAATTGTTGTAACGCCGCTACCCTTTGGACGCAAAAATGAAGTCCTCACACGCCAATACAAGTCCCAAGCCCAAGATCCAAATTTCTTAAAAAGGAGAACAAAGTGCCTCTGTACTAACACTGCATGACTA
Source organism: Schistocerca nitens (assembly GCF_023898315.1). NCBI lineage: Eukaryota > Metazoa > Arthropoda > Insecta > Orthoptera > Acrididae > Schistocerca > Schistocerca nitens. Next base: position 213,035,148 of record NC_064617.1, read on the forward strand.
GTAGCAAGTAGACTGAAAAGGAATCTCGATAGCAAAGAACAATGTTTTGAAAAAGAATAGAAAAGAAAAAGAATCCAATCCATTAGTTACAAGATAAAATAATAGTAGATGGCAAAGTAGTACACTTGTAGATCACGGAGTATAACAAGTGACCTAAAAGAATACCCCTAGTGAGTACTCTTTGAGGACATTGCGAAATACAGAAGCTAAAGTTGTACATTGTTAATGTGCTTCTGGCGCTTGCCTTGTGTCGTAACTGAACTTGTGCGCTCGTACGTTATATTGGTAGGCGATACGAGATGTGCGATCTGCTAGAAATGATTAAAAACTGAAAGAGGTAAATCAGCAACTTTCTTAATATCTTTGAAGTAATTCAAGCTAGGAAAATAACCGAATATATTGTCTTAATTTGATTATTATCAACGAAAGACTGAACTTAGACCCAATGCGATAGACACATCCATGCCCGAGGCAGGATTCGAACCTGCGACCGTAGCGGCCGCGCGGTTCCAGACTGTAGCGTCTAGAACCGCTCGGCCACCCCGGCCGGCTAATATTAGGTGCTCATGAAACATTTATCTATGCGACAACATAGATTATCAACAGAGCGCAGCATTCATAGATAAACTCTAGATGTATATAGACTGTAATCATGATTAGGGCAATAATCTCTGTTTGCATTTACGTGTAGCTAGGCTCGTACACGTCGGGGAACAAATATTCATCTGAGTAAGCCGGTATACCTAACACGCACGCGGCGTAAATATAGTGCAGCAAGACAATTCTTTTTTTGTGACTTTCCTCGCAAATATTCTACCGCCAGCTAGCCGAAGCATGTGCTTGCTTCATTTTAAGCAATCAATAGAAAAAGGGGAAGTTACATTGTCTAGATAAGACTGCAGGAAGTTGTCGAATTCCCATGCAGCGGCCTTCGTGATTGCCTGTACGGTCTCTTGTGGGACAGGACGATTGAAGCGGGATCGTTTTAGCATGTCCCATGTTTTCTCAAACCAGTTAAGATCTGAAGAATACGGAAGTCATTCCATCCGAATGATACTATGCTCCATTAGGAAGGTGTTCACAGGGATACGACGATTGGGGGGGGGGGGGGTGCACTGTTTTCCATCAGCGTGAATATGGCCACCAAATGGAGCCACAACGCGTTCAAGGATGCTGTCCGAATACTTCACCCTAGTCATCCTGCCATGTATTGGCAGGAGCGGTGTCCTGCGGCCATACATAATTTCATAGACTGGACCGCCTTGATAAGGGCGGCGCTCTGTGACACAGTTAGGGTGTAAACGCTGTCTTCGTTGCCCTCACACATGAATATCAGTAGTGTCAGGGTGGAGACTGGTACAGGTGTCACCAGAAAAGAGCACTGTTGATTGGCGACTCCATAGTGTCCTGCGCACTACGACCAGATAATGGGTATACTTGAAAGGAGAGAGAGCATTGGTCGTATATTTTTGTTTATTATCGCACGGCGATCACATAGACTATGTGATCGCCGTAAGCTTATTGACACCAGTGCTTACTAATTTAAGTTATATATTACAGCACTGAAGATGGTCACTAAGTGACCGAAAATCGATTTTGCGATAATAAACAAAAATATACGACCAATGCTGTCTCTCCTTTCAAAAAGAGCACTGTGTCCCACTGCTGCCCAGTTAACTAATAGTAGTTTCACGCCCATGCGACTCGAGTCCCTCTCCGATCCCGATTTAGAGAAGGTGGTCAGAGGTTTTCTGGCAGGTAATCGTTCCTCGTGGAGTCTATTTCGTATCATTTATGCTGACACCTCCACTTCCGTAGCTGTTTGAAACTGCCGCCTTATACGTGTAGCATCGTTTTAAGTGTTTCTGTTTGCTGTTATACGCAAATTTCGGTCCCGCACACGTGTTGTTTTCTCTTCCGCCGCCACTTCTGTGACGATCTTGACAACTGATCCTGTCGCTAGAAACTTACTCCGAGATCACAGACACATCTCTTTGACTCACAACAACGATGTCCTCCTGTCTCGTTCTCAGTTCCATCAGAGTGACTATACGCATCCCCTCACTGTACGTTGTTATTGTTCGAATAATCAAAAATGGCTCTGAGCACTACGGGACTTAACATCTGAGGCCATCAGTCCACTAGACTTAGAATTACTGAAACCTAACTAAGCTAAGGACATCGCACACATCCATGCCCGAGGCAGGATTCGAACCTGCGATCGTAGCAGTCACGCGGTTCCGGACTGAAGCGGTTAGAACCACTCGGCCACCTCGGCCGGCTCCGAATAATCCTGGCGCAATACAACCCTCGTAATGTCATACAGCACGGTAATGTTTGAAGGTGAAACGGATGCCACGGACTGCACATACTGCCCCAACGTGGTAGAAATAATGACTGTTGGAACAAACACTATCGTAACGTACTTCAGGAACATACAGTTCAATATTAAAATTTCGGCACTACGTAACATTTATTTTGAGCACTGTACCACAATGCAATATCATTCCAAAGTACGTGGACGTCGCCCAGGGTAAGTGCTCGTCTGCCGGTACTACCCTCGGGAAATAGCTGCTGGAGTGCAAAGTTGCAATAATTCAGTACAAACCCTTAAATAGAAGTTACTGGAGAGCTGACGCGAACATGGAGACTAGCAGCACTGGCGTTAGTTTATTCATCAGCTGAAAACTGTTCAGCAGCATGGCTGAACAGTTCCCACGTCCACTTAGCCGATGTTCCAACATCGACAGGCCACGCGCATTTTATTTGCCACCTGAAATGTGTATTTGTATAGTTACAGCTGCTGTCAAAATCTTCATTAAGTTGCTACTAGTTGATGTATAGACATCTTCTGACGGAGGTAAAAAACATCTTCACAGCTTCTTGTACTGTGACGCGTTACATACAGCTGCCTTAACATTAAGTCATATAGCAAAGCACCAGCATTGTTATTACACGTCATTAATATGTACACTTTTACTATCTGCATACATGTGCACTTTCTGTAACGAAAGTGGTAAATACGCTTCTTGGTAAGACCTGCCTAAGTTATTCTTAATACGCCCACAGCAATCGTGCAGCAGTGAAACGGTGCCAACAATTTTATCAAGTCCGCACTGGCGTAGTTGGTGTTTATCGGTAAGTCCAGCCCTTGCACCATGCGAGCTCCCATCTTTTCGGCAAACTGAATGAACATAACAGGGGGAAAGAGATTTTCCAACATATTAGGGGGAAAGAGATTTTCCAAGGATGAGGACGTTTACACAGAGCTTATCGAGTGGCTCCGTGACCACAGAGCTGATTTCCATCGTCGAGGAATTGATCGATTAATAGAACCTTTCGAGCGTTGACAACACAGACTTGTTGACTTCAAACAACAGTGTCATGTATCTGTGTCACTTTGACGTGTAGTGCACATTTCAATAATAATTACTTGGTCTGCCACAATATTGTGTAGTTTATTTTTCGAAGTCCCGTCGCAACATATTTGCAAGAAAACAAATGTTGAACATTTAACCATTCTGTGTACCTTTTGACTACAGTACATGAAACGGACTGGAGTGCTGGAACTACTAATGATCCGAAAATGTTCTCTCTTGAACGAAAACCGTTATCATTATGATAGAAGTGCGACAGTAAATTTTAATGAAGTGCATTATAAAGATTCAGTTGTCGCGAGGTATTTCCATTTGACAGCAGGTCAATTTTTCGTGGAAGACCCCTTTTTTTTGTGAAAGACTTAGTACGCAAAATGATAACATTCTGCATGTTTGCTATCGCAGTTAGGTGCCGTAATAGCACTGCGTTTAACAGTGTAGTCAACGCAGTTCCAAGTCAGCACCAATCTCCCCTTCCGTGAGGCCGAGAGTCAGACATTCAACACTATCGTCCAGTACGGATGAAGTCCACATACAGTAGACGATAGTCAAAGACCTCAACACAAAATATAAGACGCTAAAATACACTGGAGTGATTTATCGCTGTAATTTCAGTCACGAAGAAAATTGATACCTGACCAGTCGGAAACAGGCCTGCGTGAAACAGCGGAAAGAGTAATCACGAACTGGTATGATGGAAAGAAGCGAGACGAAGCAATTTCTTGCGCGATAGCGAGCATTACGACCACAATAACGGCCACTAAGCCAACATGAGAGAAAGTAGCGATAAGGAATACTGGGGGACACTAGCGGAGGAGCTACAATGGTGCTACGAGGGTGGTGGAAACACGGACGGCAATGGTCGTCACCCTTCGCTGCGTCAGCGCGAAACTTGAAAACGCAACAACGTGAAGGCTGTGCATGTGTAGAAAGAGCTAGCTACGGACACGTTCGCTATGAGGTATCTTGATACAATTAGGTTATCCGCACACAGAGCTACTCAAAATGAATTTTATGGTGCGAGTTACATCTGTGTTATTCAATCGAATCCCACACACGGTGCTACCAGGCAGAAACCCGTAAGTAATCAATTCCAAGTGACAGTCTCCTGTGACTGCAGTTTCGAGAAATCAAGGGATAGCGAGTGAAAAAGTTTTTAACATTACATTTTCTTAAAACTATTCCAAATGCACATTCAATCGCATTTCTTCCTGTTCATCCCCTGTAATTAAGAACTGTTGTCACTTCCTGCAGAACTTTATCAAGAATGGCGTCATTAAGTACTGTCGTAAAGGGAACGCTTGACCTGTTACAAAATAATAGGGAAAAAGAAATTTCTGGACTATTTGATGTAAAGACTGGTGTTAGGCAGGAAGATGGACTCTCCCCATTACTGTGTAACTTTGTTTAAGAAAAGGTGATTACGGAATGGCGAGAGCAAAAGTAGAGTCAAAATATAGACAACCAACCAAGTTAGGCAAAGTAATATTAGAGTAGATTGCCTCGGCGTTGCATATGATCTGGCAATTTTAAGTAGGGATATTACCACAGCTCAAAAACAATTTTAAATTCTTAAAGAAATTGCGGAAAACGTAGGACTACAAATATCATTCGAAGAACCGAATATGACATGCAACGAACAAGCACCAAACTTTTTGAATACAAAATATGGAAAAATAAAAAGGGATCTCAGTTTAAATACTTGGGGTCAATCATACAAGAAAATGATCTGGAAAAAGCGGCAAACGAAGATCGACGTCAAAAAATGGCGACTGCATTCAAATTAACAAAATATTTATAATAAAAAGTTTCTAATTCTAAATTCAGTACACTGACACATTACACCACTAATCAAATCTGCATGTCTTTATGGAGCAGAAACTTTAATTTTAAATAGAAAGAATGGCGATAGGAAAATATTAGGCCCCAAAATCAGTGCTAGGGAACCTTACAGCCTGAGAACTAATAAGAAAATAGAAGAATACAAAGACATACATGGTGACTTGAGAAAACGAAGACTTAAATTTTACGGGCACATTAAAAGAAAGGCACTCACTAGGTTGACAAAACAAATAATAGTATTCTACGAAAACAGAAGGAAGGCCAAAACTGATCCAATTAAGTGGATCGCAGCGATTAAGGATGAACTTAAAGTAGGCGCTATAACTCAGGCAAACGTTACAGATAGAAAACCACTGAGGCAAAAGATATTTGCTTGAAAAAGTTGGTCAGAGGGAAATTAGAAAACGAACTGCAGCATCGTGGTCTGAAGAAGGAAAGAGACTTCATTCTGAAAGAATAAAACAAATTTGGACGCACAGGAAGACCAACTATCAAAAGTAACATTGATGGTTTGTACCTCGCGTGGTCCTATTGGGCCCATACGTGAATAATAATCATAAAACAATAAAGAGTTATACTTCTCGAAGCACATTAATTTCGATAGGAATGGTATATGAAGGCCTGCATCCATTGTGCAGTGCGAATGTTGAAACGCAAAAAGTTGTTCAGTCATGTTTCCTTCCAGCATAACCGGTCTGATTATTGTAAACAGATCATCAGCATGGCAACATGCCACTGATAGAGGTACAGGGATATGATTTGTAATTTAAGTATGACGTACCACTATCTGCCATTTTTTGAATACCTTCGTGGTCTCCACTGCGATGCAACCGATAGTGGTTTCTTCTCTAGTAAAGTACAATGGAAGTGAAACAAATCCGCAGTCCACAGTCAAGTCCATGTAAATTAAAAACTTGGCATAAGGTTGTAATATACCTTTGTAACGTAATGCTTTAATTTATCCCTTTACGAATTTCGAGAAGTAAGGATAAATTTCTGCATGAACATAAAGAACAATTGAAGCACTTCAACATGCGCGCTTTGCTTATTTACAATGCGTAAACATTGTATCAACATTTTCTAACAACAAAGAAATAACGGCTGGTTCTCTCAAGTAAAGCTTTCTCCCGCGTTTTCTGCGAAAAGCTGCGAACTCTATTCCGTATGTCTGCAGCTCCTTTGCTACTGAAAATAGCCTGAAGCTTACGTTTTGTTGGCAATAGCCATCATTAACCCGAAATCTCCTTTATTTCATTCGCCTGTAACAATGCTCCAACACCACATCTCGCGGTGAGCTCGACACTGCACTCACTGTACAGAGTGCAACAAAAATATGCTCGGGCATAACAACAAGCGGTCCCCCAAGCTAACACACGCCACCTGCAGTTTCCACCCCTTGGCTAAACTTACGTACGTAGATTGCAAATAAAACGTATCTTCTAATTAAAACCTTATTAAACTTTTCTTAATTTTTATTAGTATATACCTCTTCTAGTGTTTTAACGGTAAGGTAACAAGCGGGATTGAAAAAGCTTGTCAAAGTCCGCCAGGAGTAGTTTAAGGAATTACTTGGCAATGTAGCTCCATTCGCATATTCGTCTTCACGATTGGCATGCGATACTAGCACGTCCCACCTCCTGCCTTAGTTAATGTTTACGCAAGATAGTGTAAAGGAAAGGACAACAGAACTCGTCGGGCTACACTTGCCCCTGAACATAAACAAGGATTGTTTCCGTAATAATTCTTTAAATATGAGACAAATCGGCTTTAAGAATTTGGAGCAAACACGCGAGAGCAAATAAAATTACCTGTCTTTTCTAACTCCATTGCTGCCTCATCCCACAACTCGGAAGTAATGTCCTGATATGCGATATGAGGCGTCTTTTGGTCGCAGAACCATCATAGTGCTTGGAAAAGGCTCATTAGTTTCTCGCACCCTATCACCGTATCGCGCGGCTTGCTTAGAAAATTCAAACTGATCTGAAGCTGGTGCATGGTGGCGCCGACAGTGCACGACAATGGGCGACCGGTTCGCTAGCAGCAGGAGTGGCCCCCTTCGCTTGTGTACGTGTTTGATTTACCCGCGCCTTGTCATGCAAAATCGTGCGAAGTTTTGCAGCGATGTTTACGCACTCAGTGGACATTAGGTCTCAAGAGTTGCGCCGCGAGCGGAACTGCGTTGCCATCGAGTTAGTAGTCAGTCAGTGAATTACCCGCCCACTTTTCAGTAGCACCGTGTGCTGTCAGCCTAAGAGGGCAAGTTTCTTTCGTTGGGCGTACTGACTCGTGCGATCAAAATCTCACGTTGCTGCTAATAAAGTGTAGCGACACCGCCGTTAAAACAAGGAGAATGCAGTGACGTGATTGGATAGGATCTGCCCAGTGGAGCGGGAACACCGCCGTCATGCAGCGCAGGCAACGTTCCCCCCCTCAATCCGACGTTGCTAGGCAACGACCTGGCGACGGCGGAAAACGCTCGAATACGTTCGGCACTTCCCGTGCGCTGTCGCTCCCGTAGTTGCAGCTGTCGCTCGTTGCGCGCCCGGTGATTACGTCACAGGGGGCGCTGATCTCTGGCTGCCTACGGCCAAAGTCTGTGGCGTTCGCCCGGCGACTGACTCCTCCGATCGCGTGTCTCGTTGTTGGTGGCCCGTCACAGTATCATCTGCGCCTTTCAATTCAATTAACTGAATTCAATTAACATCACTCGCCAGTCAATTATCAGATTACCGCCTGCACTCGCCCGGTTCCCAACACTGCTGCTGCCGTCACACCTGACGATCGAACCTAAATCACACGATGTGAGCAGTCAAGGGCCTTCAGCTTCCCTCCGTTCTGTGCTTCTGATGCCTTTCAACACAGTAAAGCCACCTCACACTCAAGGTAGGGTTGCTAGGACTCCCGTGTTTTACGGGTTATCCCGCATTAACTTCTGTAGGCCACAGAAAAAAAGAGATGCAAAGAGCAGCAGTAATATCTACAGATATCGATAACAGGCAAAAATCGTTGAGATTCTAGATTCCCAGGATGCATGAAATATGACGTTTGTACGGATCCCAGTTTTTTTTAACTTAACCTTCTACTTTTTCATTTTTTGTGACCTCATAATGTATAACAAACACGTCTCGCTCTTATGTCCCCTTCTTAATTATTCATCTGATGATGGTAGCGACCGAAACGACGTCATAACTACATACGTGGAAATGAGCGTATGGTGTTGTGGGCCGGGAGTCCCCCACTCGGGGAAGTGCTTAATGCATACGGCACATTGGGCGACTTGCGTGTCGGAGGTGGGGATGAAATGATGAGGACAATACAACACTCAGTCCCGGACCGGAGAAAATCTCCTGCCCTAGACGGGAATCGAATCCGGGCCCCTTGGCGTGGCATTCCGCCGCGCTGACCACTCAGCTAACGGGGGCATAACTACATAAATCGGACGGTTTGGACGGCTTTAGCCTAAAATATCTACAATGATCGAATACTCATTCAGGAAATTTATTTCCTATACTAATAACGCCTAAGTAATGCAGTGGACTTTCAAATGTCAGATTAACATGTTTTATAAATACAATATTTAGCAGAAACCGTGTTTTTCAGTTATCTGTTTCGTGATAATCGGGAACATAATGTGCCTTATAACGCACTGAGTGACGTTGCCGTAAAAGTAAGTTCACAGACAAACTGAAGCAGTATTCCTAAACAAGGCGTTCCACGGTATAACGAGCGGTAAGACAGTCTACTGCAAATTTCATTTGAACACATTTTTGTTTCAGCTGGTACATTTCTTCTAACAAATACCACAAGTAGGTGCGTTGTAGGTTCCTGTTGCTATGTCCTCTTGCGAGGACCTCTGTATTCATTCGTGAGTTCTCTCTCTCGTCACTGTACACATAAGCACGCGTACAAGTTCATGATAACAGACTGTTCTGTAGCGTGTAGCAGGTCAACTGATCAATTCTGAATCTTGCCTATGCCGTCCTTAGTTATTTCGCTCCATTATCTATATTCACCACTCTTCTGTAACATTACATTTCAAAAGCGTATACTCTTTTGTCCGTTCTTTTTACATGCCACGTTATAATTTCATATAAAACACGCTGGACAAATAATTTTAGTTAACATAGCTTAACGAATTTATATTCGATATTAATAGATTTCTCTTTTTTATAAACGCCAGTCTGCATTTTATATCTCCCTAACTTCTCCCGCGTCAGTTACTTTACTTCCCAAAAACAAAACTCTACTGCTACCTTCAGTGTATTATTTCCTAACCCAACTGCCTCAGCATCACTTGGCTTAATTCAACTACATTCCATAACACTTCTTTTATTTTCATTGGCGTTCATCTTACACCCAGTTTTCAAGTCCTTTGCTGTCTCTGACAGAATAACAATATCGTTCAAAGAGTGTATTTCTTCCTCCGGAACTTTAATTTCCGTTCCAAATTTTCTGTTTGGTTTCCATTACTGCTTGCTCAAAGTACAGATTGAATAACATGAGGGTTAGTCTATAGCCTTGTCTCACTCCTTTAACTTCTGCCTCCTCAAGCGTAAATAATAGTGCAGGGAATTTCTCGATGTAGCGGACGCGACAGCGTGGTTGAACAGTCTCGCAGCGATTTGCCATACGCACTCTGGAAAGCGCTTTCGGGTGACGGGAGGTGGATGTCGACTTTCCTCAGGCGGTTCGTGTTATTACAAAGCTGGGCTGTCCAATCTGTGCTGCCTTTATGCATACTTCTCTACCGGAGACACACACAGAGCACAGAGGCAGAGATTGGGAGGGGGACAGGGAGACGAGGGAGGGAGCGAGGGGCAGGAGAGAGAAAAAGAGAGAGAGAGAGAGAGAGAGAGAGAGAGGGAGAGGGAGGGACCTTGGTGGAGGGGGAGGGGCCGTGTGAAGATATTGCACGTCCATAACAAAGGTTGAAGCCCATATTATTAGATTTTGATACTACGATACTACTACGGAATTCAGTGTTTGACCTACCAGGATCCTAGATGTGATAATACATTTAAAAAAATTTTGCATCACCCCGGTCCCAGAATTCCAGAAGGTACGCATTGACTGTGGATATTGTATCACAAACACAGTCCCTTTGACTGTTCAGACATGTCACTAAATCCGCCCAACCATGCACGGGCAGCGCCTATTAGACAGAGGCGGTCCGACAGCCGATCAGTTCCAGTCATTCCACTAGTAAGGAGGTACACGGCTCGTGTTGTCTGTAGTTCAACCATGTCTAGACAGTCAACACCACGGTTCGATCGCGTCCGCATTATTACTTTTTGACAGGAAGGGCTCTCCAAAAGGGGAGTGAGCAGGCGTCTCGGAGTGAACCAAAGCGATGATGTTCGGACATGGAGGAGATACAGAGAGACAGGAAGTATCGACGACATGCCTCGCTCAGGCCGCCCAAGGGCGACTACTGCAGTGGATGACCGCTACCTACGGAGGAATGCAAGAGGACGTGGTACTGGGTATTAGAGGTACCGGTGTGTACAGCAATCTGGACCACCACCTCTGAAGGTCTCGCTCTGTGGTGGTACAACATGCAATATGTGGTTTTCATGAGCAATAAAAAGGGCGGAAATGATGTTTATGTTAATATCTAGCCCAATTTTTTGCACAGGTTCCGGAACTCTCGGAATCGAGGTGATGCAAAACTTTTTTTGATGTGTGTATTTAAATTCAACATTACGCTACGCTAACCGTAATCACTTGACGAGGTTTCCTTTGCGTACTGATTACAGCCGTATGGGCCAAAAATGTTCCCGTTTATAATGTGAACTGGCCATCGATGTATCGTTAAACTCATATCTTCGTTCCATACTATGCTTCCGTAAACATCATTGTTTTTTTCCTTCCTTCGTATTTATAACTTACGACAGTGAATGACTCTTACCCTCTTTAACGATATGTGATGACTGTACTGCTGACAAACATTCGTAGTTTCTGTACTTCCAACTGGAATGGGACTGCAGTTGATCGAAGACTTGAAGAAAATAGATACCAACAGCTGCCAGTTTCGGTGGCTCATTGGCAACATCTTCAGATGCCTATACACGAAACTAGGTAACTCATGTTGTCGTTCGAACGACAATAAGTTGTTAAGAGTCTAAGACGAGCGAGAAATCGCTAGTATCTACCGAAACCAGTTGGATATAATGCTCCCTATAACAACTCAAACGACTAGATGAGTTACCTAGTTTCGTGTATAGGTGCATGAATGTGGTGCCAATGCTGGATCGAAACTAATAGCTAAATAAAATTACGACGATTGGTATACATTTTCTTGAAGGAAAAAAATCGTAGTGATGGTAGGAATCAATATTAGCAGCTGCTTATTTCCGTCGTTTCATTGGAAACGATATCTAGCTATGGTGTGTTCGTTATATTCTTGACCGATATTTCAGTCTTTTTGACTGTATTATTAGCGTATTATTTCTGCACGTAAATTCCCCTCTCTGATGTACTTTTTAGCCAAACTGTTTTCTTAAGATGCTCATGTTTTATGCGAATTTGACGTTAGCGCCCACGTATGTATGAAGTGACGGCGTGAAGATCGTTTTGTGTCCTTGTGGCCCCACTGACTTGAATGCCTGATTGGTTATGGATTATGCGTGCGTGACCCAGGAGACAGCGCGTATTAGCTTGTCCATCATGTTTCTTTGATGCGGTTGGCATGCAAAGCGCTCGAGTACAGCCATCAACAGCCACACTGTTGCCATTTCTGTTACAAATTTGCTGAAGATGCTGCTTCGGTTTGGGTACGTGCCGCGTCGTCTAGTTACTTGAAGAGAAAGTAAAGTATGCGTATCGCCTCACTCTGAAGGCAACGACTTGTTTTCCTACTATTATTTTGCGAAGAGTGGTTGATAGTTTCGACGCTCGGTATTCGAAGGTCAGGTACAGTGACAGAAAAAGAAAGAAGGCTAGGGTCAACGTCCCGACGATGACGATGCCATTAGAGAGAGCACGAGCTCTGATAGGATACTGAAGGGGAAGGAAATATGTTGTGTCCTTTTCAAACGATTTCAGAGCAGTTGTTCGTATCCACTGTTGATATGACTCGTACTTACAAGTAATTGATCGGTAATTGTTTAATTATGATGTCGTCACATGTTTGTACGAGGAGATTTAGCGTGAATGACCTGTTTTTTACCTTCATTAATACGTTTGAATTTAAGCGTCTACAGAACAATTTATTGTTTGCTCCTAAGTACACAGCGGCATGACTTCAATCAGTTTTTACTATTGCATCAGGCAGGTGTGCTGTCAGCGAACCCTAGTATTTTATGCTAATGGTGCGTTGCACATTCTGAGAATGAATAAAAATTAAGCAATTATATATTTTTGTACTCAGTTCAACGATATAATGTGGGAGAACTTAGGAGAAACTAGCGGGACTACTGTTTTCTGTTCTGCATATTGCATGTTTCACGTAGGTCCTTCAGTGTAGTGTGCAAACGCATGTTCATTTTCTGTTGCAGATCATGAGACTACAGTTTAAGTACACCTTACGTGTTACATACTGAGTGCTCATAGTTGTCTCTAGTGTTCCCGTGGATGATGTGGTGCAGTGCTTCCATGATGCACCTAGTATTCTTGGGACTAATGATTGAAACCACGGTGATACATTTAGGATTCCTAAGGTTTCGCTACATTTCTCTCTAGCCAAATTTCTAAATGCAGTCGCCACCTGCTCCAGTGTGGGTTGCTGGCCCGTTTTCTGGGTTCAGTACCTCAATGCGTAAAAACGGAACTCTTACACGATCATTCTGTTGTTTGTATGTTAAGACCTTTTTTTCTGAAACGGGTAGAGATACCAATTTGAAGTTTTTGTCAAGTAGTAGCGTCTACGGTCTCTTAGCGCTGTAAAGAATTTAAGCTTCTAGGTCAGTGTAAATAAGATACTGTCATTTATGTCGCATATTTTGGTATTCCCAAACTCATTCATTAAAATCTGTAGATGAACTGTCTATATATATATATATATAATAAAGTTCGTAAGGAATCCTCTGAGCGCGGATCGTACTCGAGCTTCCCCGGTTTTTAATACTCTCGCCCGTTTTTGACGATTTGAAATGTTCTAAATTTTCGTGACGCAGTTATTTTATAGAATCACGCTAATATGAGAAAAAGTAAATCTTTGTTGGCAGTAGAGACTGGCAAAGATCCCACTATGAGTGTACATTCTTACTCAGGGACACTGAAGCTTCTAGCAGTAAGTATCTGTGTTAGCCGTTTCGTACACACAGCACAATAAGTTTTGCATCACCTCGGCTCCGAGAGTTCCGGAAACTGTACAGAAAATGGGAATAGAGATATAGAGATCAACATAAACACCATTTCCGCCCTGTCTATTGCTCATGAAAACCACACATTGCATGTTGTAACACCATACAGCGAGACCTTCACAGATGGTGGCCCACATTGCTGTACACACCACTACCTCTACTACTCAGTAGCACGTCCTCTTGCATTGATGCGTGCCTGTATTCGTCGTGGCATACTATCCCCAAGTTCATCAAGACAGTGTTGGTCCAGATTGTCTCACGCCTCAACGGCGATTCGAAAAATGGTTCAAATGGCTCTGGGCACTATGGGACTTAACATCTGAGGTCATCAGTACCCTAGAACTTAAAACTACTTAAACCTAACTGACCTAAGGACATCACACACATCCATGCCCGAGGCACGATTCGAACCTGCGACTGTAGCGGTCACGCGGTTCCAGACTGCAGCGCCTAGAACCGCTCGGCCACACTGGCCTGCTCAACGGCGATTGGGCGTAGATATCCAGAGTGGGTGGTGGGTCACGTCGCCCATAAACAGCCCTTTTCAATCTATCCCAGGCATCTCCTATAGGGTTCTTGTCTGCAGAACATGCTGGCCACTCTAGTTGAGGGATGTCGTTATCCTGAATGAAGTCATTCACAAGATGTGCACGATGGGGGCGCGAATTGTCCATGAAGACGAATGCCTCATCAATACGCTGCCGATATCATTGCACTATAGGTCGGAGGATGGCTTTCGCGTATCGTGCAGCCGTTGCGGCGCCTTCCCTGACCACCAGCGGGGTACGTCGGCCCCAATAATGCCACCCCAAAACAGCAGGGAACATCCACCTTGCTGCACTCGATGGACAGTGTGTATAAGGCGTTCAGCTTGACCGGGTTGCCTCCAAACACGTCTCCGACGATTATCTGGTTGAAGCCATGTGCGACACTCATCGGTGAAGAGAAGGTGATGCCAATCCTGAGCGGTCCATTCGGCATGTTGTTGCGCCCATCTGTACCGCGCTGCATGGTGTCGTGGTTGCAAAGATGGATCTCGCCATGGACGTCGGGAGTGAAGTTACGCGTCATGCAGCCTATCGCGCACAGTTTGAGCCGTAACACGACGCCCTGTGGCTGCACGAAAAGCAGTATTCAACATGGTGGCGTTGCTGTCAGGGTTCCTCCGAGCCATAATCCATAGTTAGCGGTCATCCACTGCAGTAGTCGCCCTTGGACGGCCTGAGCGAGGCATGTCATCCGAAGTTTCTGTTTCTCTGTATCTCCTCCATGTCAAAACAACATCGTTTTGGTTCACTCCGAGACGCCTGAACATTTCCCTTGTTGAGAGCCCTTCCTAGCACAAAGCAACAATGCGGACGCGATCGAACCGCGGGTTTGACCATCTAGGCATGGTTGAACTACAGACATCCTCCCTGGTGGAATGACTGGAACCGATCGTCGTCTAATAGGCGCTGCTCATGCATGATTGTTTACATATTTGGGCGGGTTTAGTGACATACAGTCTGTGATGCAATATCCACAGTCAACGTCTATCTTCAGGATTTCTGGGACCGGTGTAATGGAAAACTTTTTTCAATGTGGGTATAATTTTTCGAGGAGAATGACTGATGTTTAGCTGGGCTGGAACTGCACCTTCCTTTTTTTACGACTGCGGCCAACTAAGGTCACAAATTATCTGAGTAAGAAGCGACATTCTTAGGTGGCATACAATCAGTCTCGTCACGAGGTATTGCTCTGGGGTATGAGGTTACGTTTATTTCAGTTTCAGCTAACATCTTGTGGCATTTTTAGAACGAGAGAAGCTGAATACCGCATACTGCCAGTGTACGTTTGTGTAAATGTGGCTGAATCTCGGAAACAAAAGCTTCGCTGCATTCGGGTACGCAATGTATTTTTCACACCTGTGCAACTAGAAGACAAAAAATAAATCTTTAGGTTATGCTTGTAGCACAAAAAATTCTCATATTGCATTTTCAACTGCAAACAGAACTGTCTTGTTCTCTATTAGTTGGACTCTAGACAAAACAATCGGTTCTTCCATACAATTTCTCGTTTACAATGTGAAAACTAAGCGGATAATTACTGTCTACGTGTCACCATGTACTACATACAGGGTGTCCAGAAAAGGACTCACTGATTTCAAAATTAAATATCTCGAAAACAAAGATCGATAGAGGAATGCAGTAAACGGTATGTTTATTGTGAAAGCTGTAAGAAGTTTATACAGCAGTTTGAAATAATAGTTACAAAAGCTAACAGATGGCGCTGTACGCTGTACAGCTCATATCAGCATACATAAGTGAAATAATCGTATGAAAACAATCTTTGCAAACAATCACATCACAATGTTTTCAAAATGTTCACCATTGGCACTACAGAGGTGGCGCAAACGAAGAATGAAATTCGCCATCACATTTCGTAGTGTCTCAACCGAAATGGATTCAGATGCCACAGAGATCGCCGATTCAAGCTCGTCCAGCGTGGCGGGATGCTTCGGGTAGACCATGCCTTTCACTTTCAGCCCCACAAAAAAAAAGTCACGGAGTCAAATCCGGCGAATATGGAGGCCAATCCATGCCTGCACCAGTAAATTTGGGATATTCCAAAGCAATGACTCGATTCCCGAAGTATTCCTCAAGAAAGCGAAACACTTATTCGGTCCAATGTGGTCGGGCTCCATCTTGCATAAACCATTCAGTACCTGGTCGATCCTCTAACGCTTGCTGTGTGGCGACAAATTGTTCCAAAATTGCAACGTAACGTGCACCAGTGACCGTTTCTCGAATGAAAAAAGGGCCAATAATGCCTCTGCTGCATACTGCAGCCCACACAGTAACTTTAGGAGAATACAGGGGTTTCGCTTCACACAATATGTCTTTTCGGAACCCCAAAATCGCCATTTCTGCTTATTCACGTATCCATTCAGGTGGAAGTGTGCTTCATCTGTAAACCAGATGCAGCCAACATCAAATCCTTCACTGTCAATCGTTGTGAGCATCTGTTTAGCAAAGGCAACCCTTTGTTGCACAGCTCGCACGGTTATGGCCTGGTGCGTTTGAATTTTGAATGGAAACATGTGTAGGCTCTTTCTCAGTATTTTCTGCGTGCTGAAACGCTTCAAAACAGTCTCAGATGCAATTCTACGGACGGATGACATTGGATTTCACTGAATAATTCCAGAAACTGTGGCGATATTTTCAGGCGTAACTGCGGTTTGCTTGCCGCCAACATGCCCCACTAGATCATCAGTTACGCTGCCTGTTCGTTGAAATTTTGAGAAGAGCGTACGAATGGTTTTCGCAACGGGTCGTTTTGAAACATTAAATCGTGCTTGAAAACTTCGCCTTGTTGCCGTAGGACTCTTATAACCTGTGGTACTCTAGCACCAGAAAAGCACGTTGTTCAATGGAGTACATGGTTTTAATCTCTTCCTTCGGTACGCTAACCTCCTTTCACGTTTCAATAGTGGAACTGATCGCTCTGGGCTTCGGATCACTATTTATACTAGGCATTACGTATGGCGATTACAGCGCCATCTGTTAGCAGTTTTTGTAACTATTATTTCAAACTGCTGTATAGACTTCTTACAGCTTTCACAATAAACATACCGTTTACTGCATTCATCTATCGATCTTTGTTTTCGAGATATTTAATTTTGAAATCCGGGAGTCCTTTTCTGGACACCCTGTATGAATGTAATGATCACGTGAATATTTGCTCTGTATGCTTGAGAACCGAATCGTCTACAGTAAAAGAGATGTTACATACACCGAAGCACCACAACATAATGACCGCGTGTTTAACAGCGTGTCTGCGCGATTATGTGTGAGACGGACTTGGCAAGTCCTTAGTAGGTTTCTGGAGCACGAGTCGGGCAATTCAGGAAAATTGCAGGCCGGTGTCTGTGGACGCGGGTCTAGTGCCCTATAGCGTCTCAGATATGTTCAATCGGGGTCGGATCAGACGAACTTAATAGCCATTACATCAACCTGAGTTGACTATCATGCTCGTCCAACCACTGCAACACGATTCTGACCTCCTGGAAGGGACAGTTATCTTGCTGGAAGATGCCACCGCCGACGGGAAGACATGGAGGAATGCAGGTGGTGCGCAATGTTCCCATAGTCCACAGGTGTGATGGTGTCTCCGACTACGACATGTTGCATGGAAGTCTAATCTCCTTTAGCGTAATACTGTCATAACTGCACTGCGCCCGTGGTGCGTTGCATGTCTCGAGCTGTCTTTCGTCTGGATGACGAGCAAGTAAGGACTTCCGTAGGGAAAGCGAATGGCTGACTTAAGCTTATTGGGAGAATTTCAGGAAATTGTGGCTCATCTGTAAAGTAGGTCGCATGTAGGACACTAGTGCGACCCATTATTGAGAACTGTTCGAGTGTTTTGGATACCAGGTCGTATCAAGGGAACACATCGAAGCAATTCAGAGGCGTGTTGCCAGATTTGTAACGGGTAGCGTCCAATTACACCCAAGTATTAAGGAGATGCTTCGGAAGGGACGCCGACGTTCTTTCCGAGGAGCTCTATGGAAAAAGAGAACCGAGATCTGAGGCTGACTGCAGAACCACTCTACTGCCGCCAACGTACATTTCGCGAAAGGGCCACGAAGATTACAGGGATTATGACTCGTACGGGGGCATACGGAGTAATTTTTCCCTCGATCTATTTGCGAGTGGAACAGGAAAGGAGATGACCTGTAGTGGTTAGGGTACCCTCCGCCACGCACCATACGGTAACTTGCGGAGTATTTACGTACATGTAGACGAAGTATCTGGACGCGACCCTCAACTTGGTGCGACAAGAAACCTGATATATCCGCCCAGGCGGCATACTATCACTGATCCACGGTCCAATCTCTTAAGATCCCTTGCCCACTGCTACTGTAACTGTCGATGACGTTGTGTCAACATGAGAACAGTTAAACTCATTTAATACGAGATACTTTCTGGCCGCTGTAGCCGAGCGGTTCTAGATGCTTCAGTCCGGAACCGCGCTGCTGCTACGGTCGCAGGTTCGAATCCTGCCTCGGGCATCGATGTGTGTGATGTCCTTAGGTTAGTTAGGTTTATGTAGTTCTAAGTCTAGGGGACTGATGACCTCAAATATTAAGTCCCATAGTGCTCAGAGCCACTTGAACCACTTTCTGGCCAAAATCCACTACTCTAATTGCGTACGCCTTTCGTGCTGCGTGTGAATCACCAATCAACTATGGCGCGGGTGTGTGTATGGCGTCAACGATCTACAGACAGCGCCGAGCGTGGAATTCTAAATTTCGAAGTATGCTGCGCACTGCATATGCGTTTTGTTTTGTTGCAAGGCGAAGAAACAACTGAGGTCATAGGCGCCCATGTCATAACCTTAGAACACCGATACGAAAAAAAAGTTAAAAGGGACTACGCTTCACTCTATCGATGGAACGAAAGAGAGCTAAGAAAAAGGGCCAAACGACCCACAACATACGCCGTAGAGTCAGCGGAGGTTCCGAACTAAAGATTAAATTTCCTCCTCCATACTGCTCACGAGTAGAAACAGGGAAGCGGCGTCTCGGAAGTTGACCTATTCTGGCCCAACTCATTCCTATTACAGAAATGAGTTCAACTGTCTTATTATTTGCTGTGTTAGAAGAATTATATTGAGGGAGGTGGGGCAGTGGTTAGCACACTGGATTCGCATTCGTGAGGACGAAGGTTCAAACCCGCGTCCGGCCATTCTGATTTGTTTCCGGGATTTCCCTAAATCGCTTCAGGCAAATGCCGTGATGGTTCCTTTGAAGGGGCACGGTCCATTTCGTTTACTACTCCGATGGGACCGAACTCGCTATTTGGTCTCCCCCCCCCCACCCCCCTACCCGCAAATCAACCAACAAGAGATGAAATATTTGAAAGCAGAAAAGTATTTACGTTTTACAGACAGAAAGCGTACGCTATGCATATGGAAAAACGTAAATAGATGAAAGTATCTGTCAAGAAAATTATTTCAACAGTGAAAAAGTCAGAATTAATGAACGGCAAAAATAAATGAGCAAGAAAACAATTTACAAAGGATAACGCATAAAGGCGTATTTACTGCGCTCTAAATATTGTTTTGTGAGTTTGCAAGTATATATTTTCTCGACCAAAAAAATGTAAATGTTCTGGAATGTAATGTTTGGATGACATTTTTGCTAAAGAACTTACCACACGACCTTCGACAAGAGTTTAACTACGCATTGTTTTCATCATTAATAAACTATGACCATATCTTGCTCCTACATTTTCTTACTATATTCAGTCACTAATAAACTATTACCATTGCTTGTTCCTATTTTTTTTTGTTACTATATTTCGACTTTTTCGTAAAAAGGATAGTCCCTGGAAACCTGACTGGCACTGTTAAGTTGCCAAACTGCACAGCAGACAGTCCTCACAACACGCAATTTTTGCGCTGACGTGTAAACGAAACTGACCACTCGAAACAGACGAGACTCAGTGAGGGAATAAAACGCCAGGGGCGCTGCAGTAGACTCTTCTGCCTGAAGTACACTCGATTAAAATTACTTTGTGACTGACAGCGCGCCGTGGCGAGTAGCAGTGTTGCCGGCGTGCAGATATCCATGCTTCAACAGGCATATATAACCTACAGAATAGGCAACACAGCGAGCACGTGGCGCTCGTGAGAGAACTGCGATTGGATGGCGGCTGGTCCCTACCACTCAACCCGCATAAGTACCAACCAAAAAGTAATTTTAATCGGTGTATAGTCAGTGGAGACGAAAAATTGTAAAAGGGGCTTTGGAGGTCGGCTGCTGCAGAACCTCATATTCAACAGAATGCTCTAATGATGTGCTCCAAAACAACTGTGCCTGTACCAGCACTGTACTCTGTCGTCACTCTGTCTTAAGACGTGTGTCCAGTATAGTCCGATTACAATTACTTGATAGCTGACGCCTGTCACTTGCAGCTACAGTGTTGCCACATCCGCTGCCGGCTGCCGCTCGGTTATAGGCGACACCAAACACAGTGGGTCATTCAACAAATGCTGTTAATGTGTTACGCGGAGCAATGTTGGAAGCGGCCGTCACGAGGAATGACGGAAATAGGAGATGCTCTGTAGACTGGCAACACGGGATGCCGCGTTACCAACCGATAAGCAGTCCTGGTTGGCACTTGGTTGCAAATTATAGGCAAACAAGCAGATTCCAAACGGATAACTAATGATGGCAGTAAAAATAAGGGCAAACAAAAAGGTCAATACAATTATGAAAATGACGCAGCAAAGTATCAGAAATAGAAAATTCATTTTAACCAGAATAGAAATGAGGAAGGTCTTTTGATTAAATTTAGAAAAATAAAAATAAAACGCGCTACATTTGACGAAATTCGACCTACTACACATCAGGTTTATACGTTAACCACTAAGCTGTGCCACTACACAGCTGAAGATTGTCGTATTTGTGACTGGTGTCTCACAACGGAACCTCCCCATCGCACCCCCCTCAGATTTAGTTATAAGTTGGCACAGTGGATAGGCCTTGATAAACTGAACACAGATCAATTGAGAAAACAGGAAGAAGTTGTGTGGAACTATGAAAAAATAAGCAAAATATACAAACTGAGTAGTGCATGGGCCACATAGACATCATGGAGAGTGGGAGCTCAGGAGCGCCGTGGTCCCGTGGTAGCGTGAGCAGCTGCAGAACGAGAGGTCCTTGGTTCAAGTATTCCCTCGAGTGAAAATTTTACTTTCTTTATTTTTGCATAGTTATTATCTGTCCGTTCGTTCATTGACGTCTCTGTTCACTGTAATAAGTTTAGTGTCTGTGTTTTGCGACCGCATCGCAAAACCGTGCGATTAGTAGACGAAAGGACGTGCCTCTCCAATGAGAACCGAAAACATTTGATCGCAAGGTCATAGGTCAACCGATTCCTCCACAGGAAAACACATCTGATATATTGTATACGACACTGGTGACGGCATGTGCGTCACATGACAGGAATATGTTGTCGACCCACCTAACTTGTACACTTGGCGAAAGGGTAAAAAGATTCTTCTACCTTGCCCGATTTAGGTTTTCTTGTGGATGTGATAATCACTCCCAAAAAAGTGATGAAAACATAAGAGTTTGTCACATAAACTGAAAGTAAAAAATTAAACTTTTCACTCGGTGGAAGATTTGAACCAAGGACCTTTCGTTCCGCAGCTGCTCACGTTACTACGAGACCACAGCGCTCCTACGTTCTCAGTGTCCTTGATGTTGCCTATCTTGCACATGGACTACTCAGTTTGTATATTTTGCTTATTTTTTTCACAGTTCCACACAACTTCTTCCTGTTTTCTCAATTGATCTGTGTTCAGATTTTCAAGGCCTACCCACTGTGACAACTTATAACTAAATCTGAGGGGGGTGTGATGGGGAGGTTCCCTTGTCAGTATTTATGACTCCGGTGTCCCAGACGCAACGATTAATTGACAGCCTTCGAAAACTCGACTTCATGCAATGTCGTGCGAAGATTGTCTAATGTAAGCCGATCTCTGTGATTGTAATAACTGTATCAATGACGCTGAATCGTGTCTTGTGCGGAAAGATTCAGCAGTGTTTGGTTAGTGCTGTGTATGAAACGTGTGTATTTCGTTAGCACAGTGTTTGAGAAATATGAAATATAAGGGCCAAACCCAGGATTCGGAATGCAAACACATCAAGAAGGAAAGTTGGACAAGGAACTGGAAGTGAACTAATTATGGCAGCTTGGCAACGGCGAACGGTTCGGACGAGACGTTACGCGCTCTGACTGGAGGAAACCAGCTACAACGCGTGAAGTGTCAAATATCAAGTATTTTTAAGCGCACTATAGCGAGTAACTTCCATAAGTAACATCTGTAATCATTTGCTGAAGTGTTTACTACAGCAAAAACTGGTGCAAGTCTGCTTCTGCAAGTTGCTTGCGGAAAGGTAATTTCAGAAACTTGCCGCAATTATTTGCAGAAGTGTTTCCACTAGACCTTCGTGGCGAGACAGGCAAGTGGAGGTTTGTCTTCGTTAAAAATCAGAGCGGCCGCCGTAATCACTGTTTCAGTGTTACTACGTAAGAAAAATTGTTAAGAAAAACAAACAGTTAAAAAAAGAAAAAATTGTGTGAAAAAATTGAAACACTATAGAACGAACAAAAATCAGGACTTTACTCAGATTAGAAAGTTTCTGAGAATTTATTAAGCAAGTTTCAAGAATCTATTGTACGATAAAATATTAGAAAACGGGACACAAAATGCTGCGAGTTGTGTCACAAAGAGGTCGCTTTTTAATTACTCTTCGATTAACGTAATGCATTCGGTAACAAGATACCAAAACGTTGCCATCTACATCACTAACAGATCGCCTTTAATTACACCTCCATTTTTATAAACAATATTTATGACTTTTACTACAAATGTAATTTCATTAGAAAACAAGATACAAAAATATAGCAAAGGTATATTACCAAGAGAGTGCCTTTTAATTACTCTTCGACTTTTACAACCGGCTCTTATTACAAAGTTTATGTTTACGCTAAAATTTAAAGACGTCTCCACAGCCATTCTACTTCCCGTTCCGATGAAACAAATTAATCGGTTCATTCGTTCGAACTTTCTTGGCTGACGGTCGACACTTATTTCTGCTATGGAGGTCCAAGGGTACATTTGTTTTTGTCTGTCTTTGCGCCATTCTCCTTTTCGAAAATGACATTTTCGTATCGGCATTAAACACAAAAAACTTCAAGTTTGCGAAAAACTTCGAGCAACGGGCATGTCCGGGGTGTACTTGCGCAAGACGTTAGGAAGTGTTTCCGCTAACTAACGGACGCGACTTCTCCAAGTTGACGAAACATGGAGAAGTCGACTTGCTGGGTGTGTTTCATCATCAAAGAATTTGCAGACGTATTTTCTGCAAGAGAACTGCGGAAATTTACTTGCTAGTGGACATACGCCTTTAGACATAATCCGCCTATCCTGCTTTACAAAGTGGGCAAGTCGCCGTTATTCACGCTCTATGATGAGCTTTGGACACCTTGTCGGCTACTCGTAGTTTCGCCGTGGTGCAACCACTGTCTGTAAATGTTCACAACAGCATCATGCGAACGGCTTCGCTGTTTCTGAGATTCTCGTTCCCAGGCGCCGGACAACACACTACCCTTTATTATATTAGCGTATGTTAGTGGATTTCGCCATTTGTTCTCCATACCGGCGCTAGAACGAACCCCCCATTCGTCTCCGATAGTATACACTGACAGAAATACAAATCGCAACTACAAGATGGTGTGTTGCGAGACAAACTAAAGTTGGTAAGCGCTTTTCTACATCCGAAAGACTACGTCTGTCGAATTTCACGCCAGTAGCTGAAGAGTGGCGCTAGTACACCAGGTATGCTTTAAATACACGCTGTGACGGTCGTAAGCGTTAGTTACTTTCGAGACTGGACGTAGCGAGTAAACGTTGGTCAAGAATGCCTCTCAAGAGGCCATTATCAACAGCTCATTGAGTTTGAACGAGGTAGTGTAATGGGGCTATGAGACGCCGCGTGTTCCTTCTGTGATACTGCATATAGACTTGGCAGGAATATAGCCACTGTACATGACTGTTGGCAGCGGTTGTCATGAGAACGCACGACGCATTAAGACCGGTCTCCGGACGGCCACATGGCACTACCGGGAGAGAAGACCATCGTGATTGTAGTTTGGTTCTGGCGCATCGGGCTGCATCTGTAGCAGCTATTTGAGCGGCAGCTGGAACCACAGTGACACAACGGAATCCTACAAATCGCGAAGCTTCAAGGACAGCTCCGAGCCAGATGCCCTGTATCGTGCATTCCACCGACCGCAAACCACCGCCATTTGCGACTTCAGTGGTGTCATTGGAGGGCAGCGTTGATATCTGTTGTGTTTTATTGATGAAAACTGGTTCTGCTTCGGTGCGAGTTATGGCCATGTGTTGGTTAGGAGGAGGGCTGAGGGCCTGCAACCAACCCTGGACCTACACCTGCAGTTACGATCTGGGGTGCGATTTCGTATGACAGCAGGAGCACTCTCGTGCTTATCCCATGCACCGTGACTGCAACGCTATGTCAGTCTGGTGATTCGACTTATTGTCCTGTCATTCATGAACAGTATTCCAGGGGGTGTTTTCCAGTAGCCGGCCGGAGCGGCCGAGCGTTTCTAGGCGCTACAGTCTGGAACCGCACGACCGTTACGGTCGCAGGTTCGAATCCTGCCGCGGGCATGTATGTGTGTGATGTCCTTAGGTTGGTTAGGTTTAAGTAGTTCTAAGTTCTAGGGGACTGATGATCACAGCAGTTAAGTCCCATAGTGCTCAGAGCCATTTGAACCATTTTTGGTTTCCAGTATCATAAAACCCGCCCACAAAACCGATGTTATAACCCAACATGCTCTGAATAGTGTCTACATACTGCCTTGGCCTGCTCGGTCACCAAATCTCTCTCGTATCGAGCACAAATGGGACATCATCGTAAAACAAGTCCAGCGTCATCCACAAGCATCATTAACTGTCCATGTATTGACCAACCAAGAAGAACAGACATGGAATTCCACCCCACAAACTGACATCCGACACCTGTAAACACAATGCATGCACGTTTGCATGCCTGTGTTCAAAATTCTGGCGCTTATACCGGTTATTAATCTACTAGCATTTCACATTTGCAATGACTTTTCTCGCGCTTAAATTAACCTGTGATCTTGAAACGTTAGTCAAATATGTTCAAATGACTGAGCACTAAGGGACTTAACTTCTGAGGTCATCAATCCCCTAGAACTTAGAACTACTTAAACCTAACTAGCCTAAGAACATCACGCACATCCATGCCCAAGGCAGGATTGGAACCTGCGACCGTGGCGGTCGCGCGGTTCCAAACTGTAGCGCCTAGAAGCGCTCGGCCACTCCGGCCGGCTAAATATGTTCCCTAGTCAAATGTATTTCCGAAATTTCATGACTGTACATTAATTATTTCTTGGTGTTGCGACTTTTTCCTTCCGTGTACTTTCCTTACAGCATCACTTGGGCACAAAGCCAGCAAGAGGCACCGAATCTGGCGGTGGGCAGTGGTCACAATGTTTTGCTTATCAGTGTATCTCAGTCCATCACTGTATGCGCAGAAGTTACCTGTCGTCAGCTGGTAACCACAAAGGGAATGGTGGTTTGTTGTTTTCCACCACCACAAGTCAGAAGGAGAACATTTCTAAAACGTCCAAACACCGGTTATAAAAGATTTATTATTCTTGAACATATATTGTACTCTATTGCGTCGCAGAGCTCTGACCATTCGCTATGTTTAATCGATCTTCATGGATGCCGAATAACACTGGAGTTTCTTAAAAAGTTCAAGAAAAAATTCTCCGTTTATCTGTGAAACGTATTTTTTTCATTTGTTTCATTATGTATTATTTATTTTAGATACGGAATTTTAAACCGAAAACTTGGCAACTGATGTAACAAACGCAAGCGATTTGTTCCAACTTCGTGGACATCTTGTGCTAAGAGCAATGGTCTCAATGTTAAGTTTTGAAAAACCATTGCAGTTTTTTTTCATATTAAAGACACATCGGCAAAAAAGGTGAACCAAGATGCTTCTCACTGATGATGGAATTTTACTGGAACTTCGCTGAACAACATGCGTTGAAGTTTCGGCTTAACATTTTTGTTATTTAATACAGCCAACTTTCCACTTGGCAGCCAAGCATTGCTGCTGCAGCAGCAGCGACGAAGAGCAAGTGAGAAATGAAGCCCAAATACTGAGACACAGCATACAATAAAACGCGCTAGTTTTTACTTGCACACCAGTATTAGTAAGACCAGCGGAAAAACGCGCCTGTAGGAGCACTAAAGGCGAATATGATCCTCTTTAATTAAAAGACACTGAAAAGTGGAGGTACCAATTGCCTCTCTCTATCTTTCTCAGCACCTTTAAAAATTGTGTTGTGGGAGCAGATTTGCGCACTTTTCGACATGCAACTCACCTCACACTTCCACAACCTTCCCTAACCAACTCTCTCACGTCCAGTAGTCCATCATTGTAAGACGCTCATAACCCTCCACTCCCAGTTGCTCACTCTCACCCAACTCATAGTCATTATCTCTTTGTGTCTCTCTAATTGTCGCTGTCTCCTGTCTCACAGCCAGTCTCCTTCGTTCTGTCCTACTACTATTATCTCCTCTCGCTATCACTGCCTCCCTCTTGCTCTCGTTTACTGATACTTCATTCCATTCCTTCTTACTGCTGCTGGTTCTTCTCACTGTCACCACCTCTCGCTTCCTCGTTATCTTTGACACTGTCTTTCATTATCACCGGCTCTCAGCCAATTCCACTTTCTCCTTGTCTTTATTTCTCCCCCACTGGCATTGTCTCCTTCACCCTTTTCCTAGCACTGTTCTGTCGCTATGTTCCCCTGCCCACGCTCTTGCTATACCACAACCACTGTCTATATATCTTCCACTGTTTATTAGTTTTCAGTCTCTTTCCCATTACCCCTATTGCCACTCTTTTCTCTCAGCAGAAAAAAGCGCGAATACGTTCGCCTGCCAAAATGGTTGGGAAAAGTTTTAAAGGTGCTGACGAAGATAGAATGAGGAAGCTGGTAACCAACTTTTCAGGTAGGCTATTTTAAACAGGTGCATATTCGTCTTTTTATGCACCGATTGGAGCATTTTCGCTGGTTTCCTTCTTTTCCCTGATAGTAGGTCATGTCACTCATATAAAAAGAATTTTATGGATCAGTAATATTTTAATAGTTTACTTATGTGAAAGTGAAATAATGCGAAACTAATTTTATACCTCAGATCGGGTTTTAGGCGCACAAGAAATTTGGCATGTGCTTCAGTACAACAACATAGGGTGTTCCCTGAACTCTTCTGACTGTAACAGACATTTTACAGCAATTGTTTTCGTGCTTCGTCAGTTTATAAACTACATTTTCGACACTTACCGTATATTACATGCGTGTTTTACGTGTACGCGTAAGTTACCAACTTCTCTATCTCTGAAAAGGATAAAGTTATGAAGAAAAGTTTCAAGCTTGTTCAGAGTGGGATCTTAGGAATATATGACAAAAAATTTGGCCATTTTCTGTGTATAGTCGTCTTGGAACCCGCGGCTCCGTTTTGATTCCCAAAAACCACGTTTTTGGGGTGTTTCTCGATAACGGACGAAGATTTTTGAAAACAAGGAGATGGTTGTTCTAGATAAATGCCTAGAGTATATACCGTTAAAATTTGAGAAACTTGTTGCGGTTAGTTATGTAGACCTCCGCTGCTGATTGCGAAAAATGGTAAGCATTTTTTCCGAGTTTTCTCATGAACCGCCCCTGAACTAAATGGTGCCTCCACGAGTACCTTAAGGCGCACCGTAGACCATACACCTCATGCAAATAGAACCAAACTATTTGCTTCATTTGACTAAGCTGGAGGGAGTGTGTAATATTCAAATTTAGCACAGTTACTGTAAAAGTGAGCCTTTTGTTGGATATGCAAATGGTCCCTAGCTAAAGGGCTATCCGAAACACTTGACCCTATCTTCGTATGCGCCCCGATTTATTATGTACGACGTTTTGGAACACGTTGGTAACGCAAGCCGCGTAGCATGCGTGCCGAAACCAGGTACGACGATCCTTACATAGCAACGAGAAACTTATCGAGAAAACCAAATAAGAAGAACTCTATCGCAAAGCTTATGTCAAAAATAAATATTGCGAAGTTTAACTGTACAGCTTCTTATCGAAAGAAAACAGATAAGAACTAATGGACGGGGGAGCGGCTACGACAGAGGAAATGTGAGTTATAATGGGCCATGAGAATTTCTTTCACTGTTTTTCTTTTGTCGAGCAGCAGTTTGATAGGTGGACAACAAACGCAGTGCTTCCAGCCCAGCAGCTCTCAAAACAGTGAAATAATTGTGAATTGTTCTACTTTCTTGTCAAGTAAAATGCAGTGGTGGGTGGCTAAGACGAAACCAAATCAACACCATGAATTATACGCTAAAAACAACAAATCAAAATATTACACATAAGTACAGCGAGTATCTGAAAGCTATTCAAGTGAAATACAAACAGTTCTGTTCCCACCATGCGTCGATTCCATTATCCACTATTGTATTACAACTATTCTACGCGATCATTCGCACATCTGAAAAAAACCCTTTCTTGTTTGTTTATTATTTTCGACATGCTCCATTACAATATTTTTAATACTACACGTATGTAATATCTAGGTGTGTGTGTGTGTGTGTGTGTGTGTGTGTGTGTGTGTGTGTGTGTGTGTGTGTTTTGTCATCGTACGACGATGATTAGAGAAGGGAGATGGTGAAACCTGGTGCCACTCCTCGTAAACAGCACCAAGGCAGCCGCCAACTTTACGTCCACAACCGACGCACGGATCACCATCAACAGTATCACATGCCCTCACTTCATGAGACACGGAGGAGAACCTTGGTATTTAAACCAGGACATTGGCGCAAAGACTGGTGATCAGGAACTTTACGCCACTACCTCTTTTCCCCATGCCGAGCACATACGGAGGAGAAAAATGTTTCACCAACAGGAGTCGAACCGGCTGACTGACAGTCAAGATGGTGTACTCATTATAGAAACAAAGCAGTAGGCTCTGCCAGAAATATCCACTCTTAGACAATGTATCTAATAGTGTATTTTAATACGACGGTATGCCATCTTAGGCAAGTTATAACATTTGAAACACTTGATAATGACACTTTGAAGCCGAAATCATGATTCTGTAAGTGTAAATGTAAGACTGTAAATAAACAACAGTCTAATGACGGAACTGACTTTAAAGAAGTAACTTAAGGTGTGTCCCAGGGAAGTGTGATTGGGTTCTTACTATTCAAATATAATATAAAATTAACAGTAGGCTCAGACTTTTCACAGATTACACACTTATCTGTGATAAATTACTATCTGGAAAAAGCTGCAAAAATATCCAATCAAATCAGGCAGATATTGAAAAACTTTCAAATTGGTGCAAAGAATGGCAACTTGCTTCAAGTTTTCTGATATATAAAGTTCTACACTTCACAACTGGAATCAGTCAACTCAAACAAATACTTATGTATAACAGTCTGTGGGGACATGAAATGGAATACTCAGACACGCTCGTTCGAAGGTAAAGCAGGTGGCAGACTTAGGTGCATTGACAGGATATTGGCAAAACGTATTCTGCGAAGGATATTGCGCTCCTGCGACCCCTTCCTAGGATATTGCTATAGTTTGTGGGGCGCATACCAAATAGGACAACAGGGTATATTTAACGTATACAAAGACGTGTTGTACCAATGGTCACAGGTTTCTTTGACTCGCGGAAGATCATCACGGAAATGCTGAAGAACCGAAATTGACAGCTTGATT
This sequence comes from Schistocerca nitens, assembly GCF_023898315.1. Classification (NCBI taxonomy): domain Eukaryota; kingdom Metazoa; phylum Arthropoda; class Insecta; order Orthoptera; family Acrididae; genus Schistocerca; species Schistocerca nitens. The sequence continues at coordinate 213,065,067 of NC_064617.1, forward strand.
ATTGAAGAAAACCTTCCCGTCACAAGTTTACAAAGTTTCAAGAAGCAAGATTAAATAAGGATTATCGTACAGTCTCCCACGTATCACTGCCGTATGGAGTGCGAAAGTCAGAGTAAATACAGCAGTCTTCCTTCCTGCGTCCCACACAGGAACAGAAAGCGAGAAAAAAAACTTGTGTCTTGTACAATTGTAAGTACACTGGGCCACGTATTTCACAGTGATTTTCAGAGTATGGATGTAGATCAGTGGTTCCTAGCCTGTGGGTAATTACCCCTTAGCGGTAAAAAACTGAACGAATCTATTCTGTTTCAGGCACGAAACTTTTTTCAAAAGATCATTAATATTATAACACTAATATCGATTATATAAGTTATCAATAATTACTTTTTCTCAATTAATAGCATTAATAGGGGGAGACTTCAATCTACCAGGTATAGAATGGGATAGTCACACAATCAGAACTGGAGCCAGGGACAGAGACTCTTGTGACATTATCCTGACTGCCTTGTCCGAGAATTACTTCGAGCAGATAGTTAGAGAACCAACTCGTGAAGCTAACGTTTTAGACCTCATAGCAACAAATAGACCGGAACTTTTCGACTCCGTGAATGTAGAAGAGGGTATCAGTGATCATAAGTCAGTGGTTGCATCAATGACTACAAGTGTAATAAGAAATGCCAAGAAAGGAAGGAAAATATATTTGATTAACAAGAGTGATAGGGCACAAATCGCAGAATATCTGAGTGACCACCATCAAACGTTCATTTCTGAGGAAGAGGATGTGGAACAAAAATGGAAAAAATTCAGAAACATCGTCCAGTACGCCTTAGATAAGTTCGTACCGACTAAGGTCCAAAGCGAGGGGAAAGATCCACCGTGGTATAACAATCATGTACGAAAGGTACTACGGAAACAAAGAAAGCTTCATCATAGGTTTAAGAGTAGTCGAATCATAGCTGATAAGGAAAAGCTGAACGAAGCGAAAAAGAGCGTAAAGAGAGCAATGAGAGAAGCATTCAACGAATTCGAACATAAAACATTGGCAAACAATCTAAACAAGAACCCTAAAAAGTTTTGGTCATATGTAAAATCGGTAAGCGGATCTAAATCCCCTATTCAGTCACTCGTTGACCACGATGGCACCGAAACAGAGGACGACCGAAGAAAGGCAGAAATACTGAATTCAGTGTTCCGAAACTGTTTCACTGCGGAAAATCGTAACACGGTCCCTGACTTCAGCCGTCGCACGGACGCCAAAATGGAAAATATTGAAATAAACGACATCGGAATTGAAAAACAACTGCTATCACTTAGTAGCGGAAAAGCATCCGGACCAGACGAGATACCCTTAAGATTCTACAGTGATTATGCTAAAGAACTTGCCCCTTTCTATCAGCAATTTATCGTAGATCTCTGGAAGAACGTAAAGTACCTAGCGACTGGAAGAAAGCGCAGGTCGTTCCCATTTTCAAGAAGGGTCATAAATCAGATGCGAATAATTATAGGCCTATTTCGCTTTCGTCAATCTGTTGTAGAATAATGGAACATGTTTTGTGTTCTCGTATTATGACGTTCTTAGATAATACAAATCTCCTTCATCATAACCAACATGGATTCCGCAAACAGAGATCATGTGAAACTCAGCTCGCCCTATTTGCCCAAGAAATTCACAGTGCCGTAGACACTGGCGAGCAGATTGATGCCGTATTCCTGGACTTCAGGAAGGCATTTGATACGGTTCCGCACTTACGTTTAGTGAAAAAAATACGAGCTTACGGAATATCGGACCAGGTTTGTGATTGGATTCAGGATTTCCTAGAAGAAAGAACACAACATGTCATTCTTAACGGTTCAAAATCTGCAGATGTAGAGGTAATTTCGGGAGTACCGCAAGGAAGCGTGATAGGACCTTTATTGTTTACAATATACATAAATGACTTAGTTGACAACATCGGTAGCTCCGTGAGGCTATTTGCAGATGACACGGTTGTCTACAAGAAAGTAGCAACATCAGAAGACTCGTACGTACTCCAGGAAGACCTGCAGAGGATTAATGAATGGTGCGACAGCTGGCAGTTTTCCCTAAACGTAGATAAATGTAATATAATGCGCATACATAGGGGCAGAAATCCATTCCAGTACGATTATGCCATAGGTGGTAAATCATTGGAAGCGGTAACGACCGTAAAATACTTAGGAGTTACTATCCGGAGCGATCTGAAGTGGAATGATCACATAAAACAAATAGTGGGAAAAGCAGGCGCCAGGTTGAGATTCATAGGAAGAATTCTAAGAAAATGTGACTCGTCGACGAAAGAAGTAGCTTACAAAATGCTTGTTCGTCCGATTCTTGAGTATTGCTCATCAGTATGGGACCCTTACCAGGTTGGATTAATAGAAGAGATAGACATGATCCAGCGAAAAGTAGCGCGATTCGTCATGGGGACATTTAGTCAGCGCGAGAGCGTTACGGAGATGCTGAACAAGCTCCAGTGGCGGACACTTCAAGAAAGGCGTTACGCAATACGGAGAGGTTTATTATCGAAATTACGAGAGAGCACATTCCGGGAAGAGATGGGCAACATATTACTACCGCCCACATATATCTCGCGTAATGATCACAACGAAAAGATCCGAGAAATTAGAGCAAATACGGAGACTTACAAGCAGTCGTTCTTCCCACGCACAATTCGTGAATGGAACAGGGAAGGGGGGATCAGATAGTGGTACAATAAGTACCCTCCGCCACACACCGTAAGGTGGCTCGCGGAGTATAGATGTAGATGTAGATGTAGAATGCGGTGGTGGTTGCAGGTTCCTCACACTGTACGCCCATTACACACACGTGTTGTGCTATGTCCGGTTCATTGTTGATGATAAAGTGAGACATATACGTAACAAACGCTAAGTATCTCAAGAAAGTGTCTTCTCTAAGTTGTAGATCGTACCTGGAGTAGGCCTAGTCCAGAAACTGCTTAATTACTCCCTTCAGAACAGATAAATGAATTACCTGACAGCACTATGTAAGGGCTACTATAGTGCTGTACACTATTATAATATTATTATTATTACTGTTCCTATTACTGTTAGTGGCTGTGGTCAGACGCTAAGCATTAATAGCTTGAAGTCTTCATATTTCAGCCAGTTCAGAAGTAAGGAGTCGAGCAATAAAGTGATTTACAAACAGTAAGAATAGTGCACACATTTTAACTTGGTTGATTTTAAATGGGGTTGTAGTGTGCAGGTCAAGAAAGTGCCGCAATGGAGAGGACTAATGCAGGGGAAGTATGATTTATAAGTGTCTACCCTCACAGTGGATAGTTAGCTTTGTTGTCTGAGGAGGAGTTGAGGGCAGCACTTGCAACACACCTCGAATTCCTTCGGCATTCATTCTTTCATACACACACACACACACACACACACACACACACACACACACACACACTAAATAGCACTCATCTTTCATCATTTTAAAAACAAAGTTGTTCCAAGAAAAGTCAGTTTACTTAGGTGCTATAGTTGGTGATAACGTGGGGGGGGGAGGGGGGGGGGGGGGAAGCGGCGAGGGTACTTATCTAATTTCTAATTGGAGTCAGGGTTAATGGTCTAAGAAAGGTTGGGAATCAGTGATGCAGATAGTCATGATGTAACGGCGGTCCGCAACCAGTGAGCTTCTCTAAGAGACAGAAAGGCGGCAGATCAAGACTGCACTTGTTTTCCTTACCATTTGTCCGCGAAATCGTCAAAACTCTGTTGGTATTAGGGTGGAAGAACAAATTGCATCCAAAGTTTAGACCTTATCCTAAGATAATTGCCGCTTACAGGTCTACGAAGAATTTGCTTTGCTGGAGCCTTCAGTGATCCCAGAGATGAAGATCTGAGAGTAGATCCTGATTTCGTCTGGTAAGATAGTACTTGTGATTTGCCTTTGCATCTTTCCCTCAGAAACATAAGAAAAAGTGTATCTACAGCAAATTAGACTCCTTTTGCAACCATTGGGACAATTACCAGAGTTATAACATTATCTGTGACAGTGTGGTAGGTTGTCGAAAAGATATTGGATATGAGTAGCCCATCTCTTCTACCTGACATTTCTATCCATACATGACAGGATGCCCAAACGGAAACGGTGTGGAAACGTACGGCTCTACGTGGAATTTCGCCTTGTCTGAGCAACCCAGTGAAACCCCCATTCTTTAAAAAATCGAACTCACATTTGGCGCCCATAAGCGAGAAAAGTTTGAAATTATGCTCAAAATTTGCTGGATGTCTCTCATTGTGAAACACTGGATGAATACAGTGTGGGTAACTTGCGCTCTATTTTAAGAAAAAGCAAGTTTTCCAAATAACTATGATTATGAAGTCATGTCTCCTGAACTATGTATCGTGTCCGCCCCAGGTAGCTTAATGGTCAGGGTGACGGATTGCCAATCCTCTGGGCCCAGAAATTTTCTCCGCCCAGGGACTGGGTGTTGTGCTGTCATCATTATCATCGTCTTATCATTCTCATCGATTACAGCTCGCCGAAGTGGCGTCAAATTGAAAGACCGGCACCCGACGAACGGTCTGCCCGACGGGGGACCCTAGCAATACGATTAAATAAATAACTACGTATCGTACACTGAAATAATTTTGCAGGTACTTTCAGAGGTATATGTTAATACTGTCTGCAAAAGCTGTATTGCGAATAGAATTGGCAGTGAAGAAGTAATGAATTAAAACGTCATGTTTTTTTAACTGCCCGAAAAGCGAAAACCTTGTAAGCGGGCGGGGAGGAGGAGCATTGGCGTCAGCGAGAGAGTTTCGTAAAGGTGTGAAATTAGGTGCAAAAAGTTTTGCAAGTCTGTAAGTGGTCTAATTGTCAAATAATGGATGAATATGGTCTGGAAAATTTGCACGCCGTCAGTTCCGTAGCCTCAAGACAAACACACAGCTTCTAAATGTAATACTTGTTTTAGTGTGCTAAATTTTGAACATAAGATTATGCCTCTCAATGGATAGATGACAGCATTTAAAACTTTTGAACACTGTCGATAATTACGCAAAATGTTGAAAATCAAATATTGGTTGCCCCTGGAAACCGTTAGCTAAGCAACCTCAACTGTTACTGGATTCCGGGATAGTCACTTAGATGCTTTAACAAGTGAACCATTTGTAAACGACTAACAGCTGCTATCGTATGTTTTTCTCATGCAATTCGTACTCCCACACACTTCATGCAGGATACCGCAAGACTGGTCCTACCCAAAATATAGCCTTGGTTCCTGGTCTGAGGCTTGAACATATTCCGTCGACTGAGTCAACATTAGCGTCCACTCGGCGAAGTTTCGACTGAAAATTAACAACCGACTTACTGCACGAACTATCTCAGGCTGACAGCAGAAAGATATTTCAAAGGCGGCATCTGTGTGAAAGAAATCAACGTCGCACTTATGATCAATGTTCTATGTGGTGTTATCTCAAGTGTTCATGTTAAACGTCGCACTTATGATCAATGTTCTATGTGGTGTTATCTCAAGTGTTCATGTTAACTAACTCTTTGATAAAATGTTCAGAATACCCCACGTTTTTCGACACTTCTGTTAAAAGTAACATCTACCTCTGTAGCTGAATGGTTAGTGTGTAGATGGATGCTATGCGGAGAGCCGGTTTCGGTTCCAGGTACTGTCAGAGATTTCACCTTGCTAGTACGGAACCATTGAGATCCGTGATACCAACTGAGCAGCTACTAGACTGAGAAGCACCGGTTCAAAGGTCTTGAAAGTCGGCAAAACAGACCATAGAGCGGCCTGCCGACCGACCACAAGACCCTCCCTCCACAGTGCACACCACATGACACCGCAAGGCAGAAGTTGATACGGCGGATGCTTGACATCCCTTGGGCCTTCAAGGCCTGAATGAGCAAATCGTTGAAGCTAATAACTGGGGGAATGATGAAAGAACCCCTACTTTAATTATGACACTACGATTTCTTTAGACAACTGTCTTCGTGGATCTGAAATTTTTGCTCCAAAGGCGTACAAATACACTCCTTGAAAAAATTTCGCCGAGGTTGTAAAAACTGCAAATGTCAATTACTGTTAAGGCACCCCTCGATGACCAAACATATTTGTCAAACTTCACGTGGAGGGTAAAAATCCTAGAGGGAGGTCAAGAGATGAATACACTAAACAGATTCAGAAAGATGTAGGTTGCAGTAGGTACTGGGAGATGAAGCTTGCACAGGATAGAGTAGCATGGAGAGCTGCATCAAACCAGTCTCTGGACTGAAGACCACAACAACAACAACAACAACAACAACAACAACACGTGTTTGGCATATTATCTGCCAGTGTGTTGCTTTGTTTGGCATGTTTGTGTCAAATACAGCGTTTGACGTGAATGGGAATTTTTGTTTGACGATTGATTTAATAAACAATTTTGTTTGTCAAATAATAATAAGTTGCTTATCGGACTTCAAACGTGTCAGATCACAAATGCTTATGTTTCACCACGCATCTGAAGCGAGGAAGATTCAGTAGATGTGTACTGTTAGTTTTCACAACTATGAACACCCAAGATCGAAGGATTATACAGTGTGTACAGTAGCAAAAGATCACAGGAAGGCGTAAAGAAAGCAGGAAATGTTCTATGCAAAACGTACAAAGTGTGTAAAAAATTAGTACTATCTTAATACTTTATTTTTTGATTCGTTTGTTTCCATAATAATGTCACTCAGCGTTCGACGTGCGATGCACACTACAAACTTTGAATCTTCGATATCTGCTCCAGTCTCCAGATCTCTCGAAAATATAGATAACCGTTGATAAAACGGAACATAATTTGGCACAACTGTCTTCCGCAATGTGAGGGCGAAGTAATCCTGAGGGATTATTAAAAGTTTGACTGTCCCTGCAGAGAAGGTGTTTTTAATCATCGGGTTCTGGATGTAATATTTCATTTAGCAGATTTGCTCTCTCTATTTCAACCATTCCCTGACCAGCACCTCGTTTTATTTTCCTTTTAGACGCAGTGCTAAAGTCAATGGAAGAAAGCTTTCTGTCTGCAAGGGTAGTTATGCCCACTGGCTTCAAAATACTTCGTGAACCGATATGCACAGCTTCGAAACGGGGGGGGGGGGGGGGGGGGACGTTTGAAAACTTGATTGTTACATCGGCGCTCTTATTTGACAAATCCAGAGTTACGTTCAGCAAATTTGACGATACAGTTTGATCGTTAACACGTCGATACCTAACAGGCCAGTGAGCGGGAAACAGAACTTACCCCATAGGTCTTGGTTGCTGCAGCCAGTTACCACAGCGACCCAGTTTTCTTTCCCACTGAGTAATGGGAGTTAAATGGCTACGAAGGGCGGCTCCATTGTTCTCAACTTCGCCAGTATGCCGAAGTTCCAGTCTACGAACAGTCTGAGTATCGTACAGTAAACAGTCTGTGATATGATCAAACGGCATGAAGAAATCAATAGACAAATGGGCTTAAAGTAACGTGTTATCCCTGTGGGGCATTTTTGGCTGAAGCAGAAAAGATGTTTTTAATGACATTTTAACATTTACGGCTGTCTCTGAATTCGAAGCCACTATCAGCCTGCGTTTCTGCTTCCGCAATAAGTAAAAGCAATACATGTAATCCCCTCTTAACACATCCCTCTCAAATGCACGTCGGTAATAGACACTTGCCTGTGCTGCCGAGCATGCGAAATGTAAAAAATACGAAAATACCACAAATAAAAAATTTCAGGTGCTTAGGAGAGAGGAAGCGGCCAGATGTACATGCTATATACAAGGCATAGAATAATTATCTGTAAAAAAATTTATTGTGCTTCCAGGACATAAAAAGCACTTTTTTGTGTGCCAAAAATATCACAAGCTCGCCGTATGGGTCCATGAAGATTTTGACGTCAGTGATGTTCACAGACGGTCTTCAAACAGTATTTTTGTGAGAGGAGACTAAGTGTTTGATGTACGAGACACCGATAGGCACACCTGAACAGCTGTTTGCCCATTTGCTTGGAACTGCAGCCATTATCGTGAAACACCCGGTTGTTTTGAGCATGTTAGACAATCATTATTACGTAAATCTTAGTTTTGCATTAATGTAAACGGAAGTTTTCCGCAACATCTCCCAAACACACAAAAAAGTTTCGTTTACTCTACTTTAAACACTTTGAAATTTGTATACTTTTTTAAAATCCTATACATATATATGAAGACCCCATTAACTCAAGAATCAACGTCATGAAAATGGTAATCATTTTATCAAAGATGTCTATAAGAAGTGATAAGCGGATGTTACGGGAGAGCTCACACTATACAGTTTAGTCGACCGTAATTTCTAAATGAATCAGAATTACCCATAATGAGTATAAGAAATGCCTGTGAGAAGTCAAAGAGAAGAAGGTTCTGAAAACGATCTTGGATCTGCTCTTAGACATTGGGAGCACAAAAGAAGACACACATCCACGTGCTATTTTATTAACTGGACAAGTACCACATAACTAACATTCGGTTAAGGGGGAGTTTTCTTTGAATGTCACTAAGCGCCGATGACAAACGATGTCTACTCGAATCTCAGCCAATTTCTTAAATACCAAAATCAAAGATAACTACGTTCAAAGAGGTGGAAAATGATTTGCAACAGGATTTTACGTCGCAGCATCTTTGAATGCGACTCCAAATAAACAAAACGAGGGACGGTGTTTCTGAAATAATGCATTCCACTTAAAACGTGTACACAAAATACTTATGGAAGTGGTTAAAAAAAGTAGTTCTTTCGTTCCTTTCCTGCAAAAATATAAGGTAAAGAAATTAGTCGGGATATATTTTCAGGAAAAAGATTACACGAGAAGATAGTAAAGAACTAAGCGCTTCGCGGTGTTTCTACAACCGATCATGAGAGGGCATGTAGGGAACAAGCAATTATCAACCGAAAATGACATTTTTTGAGTGCTGGCGCGTGATGTATAACGCAATTGATAGTAAACAAAAAAATGAGGTAAGCAAGCAGGAGACGTGTGTACCATAACCGAAGGTGTGGTCACAAATAACGCAATTTATCTACGCTTTCCTACTTACTCTGGTAAAGTAATCAGTTCTAAATAGTGAAACTAGTAATTACATTTCTTAGTTAACGATGTGGAGTTTCAATGTATATTTTGATTAAAAATGTAACCGCAGCCCTGTCAGTAAACGCAAAACAAGGTTTAATAACCGTAGGAACCAGAGCTAGAAAATAATTTACAAACTAATAACACGTGATAGCTACCCGCTTTACAGTTACCATTGCAGATAAGATTCAGTTTTCGTTCCATGGGCCCAAAAATGAGGTAATTCTCGTTGGTGTGGAACATGTCAGAAAATATAACATAAAATAAACAAAACATTTGTATGTAATACTCACTATCCTGATCAGGAGATTGTCAAAATATGTGAATACATTAAACTGGAACTGGTAATATTTACAGAATTAACACACTGTCAGAATGAAACATAGTTAGGCACTTTTCATAAATTTATCATGCACAAAATACCTAATCTTTGCTGCTGTGACAAAGGGATGTCAAAACTGAAATCTATCAGACATTTTTACTTAAGCTGGTCTAACAGTCCCTGTTAAGATATTCACCTATAGAGTAGAAGTTGCATATCAAGAAGCCGTTCAAACTGTTTAAACAGTGCTTTATCTGAAACCAAGTTTTTCATGGTGATGAGAAACTTGACTGCAAGAGAATCATCCGTAGGAAAAGAAAACAGCAGTGTCACACAGGAAGAGCACTTGGAAATGCAATGCCCTTTGTGTACAACTCTAACGACAGAATTTCGCATCGAACAGCAAACAGTGGTATGCATTAAGGCATCATCCAAGCATTCATGGGATTAAATCGGATCTTCAATAAAGAAAAATTTATACTAGAGGAAGACCTAGCGCAGATGGATACAATACGAGGGAAGTTCTCAGATACACCACTGTCTTCACTGACAGGCTACATTACGCCACGGTTCCGTTTGCTGAAGATACTGACAGCTTTCTATGAATATCGTATTTGAAAATTGTGTGGGCCAGTCTTCAAGTTTTTTCATGTGTTTGTTGGTACAATAACGAAATGACATGTAACGCTGTCAATGTGAACCGTTGCTCGAGACAATGCCCTGGAACGAAGTGCTGCGCGGCAGTTGATTCCCGCCGTAGCGCACGAGCGTCCCCAGCGGTTCCGTATCAGCACTTTGTCATTGACCTCCTGCAAAGCGCGCGCGCGGGCTCCCCTCAACGAAGTGTCCCCCACTACCAACAGGTGGCACCACTAACACATTCCATTCCCTCCACTAGTATTTGAATGTCTCCACAAAAACAATTCCATGCACACCAAAATCAATCATCGATTTGATAATAATTCGGAAGTACGCGTGAATGAGCGTATTGCTCATAACTATACGCTATTAAAATCATGAAATCTTACATCTCTTCCCGCTGAATGATCAGTGTGAAGAACCCATATCAATATGTGATTAAGCCACCCACAGTTGATCCTTCGTGTTCAAACAGGAGATGATGATTGGGTTTAATCACACTCACTGTGTGACGCCTGCATCCAACTGTTACGACGCTGCAGGCAAAACCTCTCTGATCCTTACACGAAGGACCCAAATATCCATAATGATAGAGATACGAACTATAATCCCTACATTAAAATCAGAACAGATGTTTTCGCTATGTCTGATATTTTGATATTACGATGAACGAGCTATTGATGTAACAATTTTATTTAAAATAACCCTCCCTCAAAAATAAATCTGCTTTGATAATCTGTCAGCTAAGTTACTATTTATAAACACACACACACACACACACGGAGTGAGAGCCACAAATTTACATACGCTCTGTCATCATACGTCATTAATAGCTGACAGCAGCTCAAATTCCTTTGAAAACAGCTACCACACTTAGAATATGTACAGGCACACTTCAGGCAATATTCCACGTATTGTTCTAAAAACTGCACGGAATTTCGATTAAATCGAAGTTGCTTAGTAAGACTGGTTGAAAACTCTGTCGTAAAAATTGTGACGAGACCTATAACGGTACAGATGTCACTATAAACAAGGTTTCAACATTACACTATAATCACGGCGTCCAAACCATACATCCATATTATCTGATTTATGATGTAAGAGTCCACTGTCATAACCAAAATAAAAATCTGTAGATAGATTCATTACGGCATTTGGCTATGTTTAAAATAATCACTCACGCCAAGAATTTTTAACATTTCGTACAAAACGAGCTGTCCTAAACGCACCAACGATGTTACCCACAGCTGCGTTTTGAAATACTGAACTACACTATCACTTTTAAATTTTGAGTGACAGGATATATTTAAATTGGTGCATTCTGTCTTAAGTTTTTCAATATAGTATAGTATATTTATTACACTACTTCTATAATTGTTAACGCTGTACTTAAATTCCAGACCAAACCAACCACAAAACATTACACCGTCCACACCAAGTGCAAACTCCGTTACTACCGCGCATTAATGACACGAACACACGAATATAATACTTGAATATTGTTCGGATTTTAAAAGGGCTGTTCTAAAGATATTTTGCTTAAGGGACATGGCAATTCACATCCACACACACGATAATGTTTGTTAAACTGTTGACACAGACCACACCTTGTGATACATAGGTATGGCACCCCAGAACGAAATAAAAACTGGAGAAACTGAATGCGGAACAAAATCAAAAACAAATCAGGTGTTATTGACAAATGTAGTCATCAGCTTTAGGTATAACGTCCGAGACTATGAGCTAAAGTACACAAAGAAAAGATGATTACGAAATGTAAACAGCTATGTCATGTGCGAGGACCAATTCGGAAATAAACAGAAACATTCATACGGCATGAAAGACATGTCATACCTTTCTGACATTATATTAGTTTCTTTTTCCAATTCGAACTGGAAAAATCTACCACAAGCATACATCATGCAGAAATAGCATTCACACTTCTACTGCAACTAAGTTGGCGAAACAATTTATGAAGTGTACTCTTTCGTGAATATAGTACAATATCTTAATTCGCTCCCAAATGCTTAACAGTTCTGCTCTCTTTCATATAAAAAATGCACAGAAAGAAAGCACAAACAACATTTTTCTGTGAGTACAAACTTCAATACGTACTATGTAGCTTCAAAATGCGACACTTAACGATATGTCGACGTTATTTTTCAAATACACTGGCGATTTTGCGTGTCTGCGGTTCAGCACAGATGAGATCTTCATCCTACCACCAAAACGCACTGATGTTTGATCGCTATTCATCACATAAAATAACGACGGTTACATTTAAAACAGTAATATAATTGCTGTTTAGCTTTTTTATAACATTGTTAAGCAGTAATTCAATAGACGTTTATACAGCAAGAACGCATTTGAAACGAAGCCAAATTGGCCTGTACGATAACCTGCCATGGTATGTTTATGCACGATCTAACATTCAGAAGTGAACAGCACTGGCACTTACTTTCGAAGGCTTGAAGGAATAACTCGTGATCCGCTTGTATCTGATCCATTCTCGGGTTCTTAGATATATCAGTGTCTTTCTCGCGTTTTTTGGGAGGCATTTTCAGTTTGATTAACTCACTTGTACGAAAAAAACAACCTCCAAACCCGCGAAGCACTTGCAACCGGTCACTCACCACTATTTACATATTACCAATGCAACCAGCAGCTCCCTGGTTCCAAGAGCGTAACAGGAAGAGCGGAGTCTGTTGGCAACACTGCCAAGGACCTCCAATCGAAGATAAACCCAACGCTCTGCAGTGTCCCTTCATTTCATCTTTGACTTCGCTGCCAGCGCCACTGCGGCCATGACAGCAACGAAAACAAGGTGGCGGTAAGGAGCGTTGAATTTAAAATAACGATATCTCACTGAAACGTAATTTGGGTTGTATTTCTCGTAGGACAAACTAAAATAATAACTCTGTCAAATAATTTAAAAAACAAGCATATGCTGCAAGCAATTTTTTACGCTGCCTACCTTTTCTTTTGTGACTGTAGTGCTTTATACTTCTCATTTCAACAAAATAAAATAAATTAAAAATTTACTGTGAGTGCGGGTATAAAGAACTGATGCTAGAATATTAAAAATGAGTCATGGAGAACTGTGTACAGATATTCATGTCTGGTGTGCGTAGCGCGCGCGCTTAAGAGGTAAAAAGAGCACTAAAAATTAGCGTTCTGTGTCAACACCCAGCTTGCTGAGATTAAAACAGAGTTGAAGTTATTAAGGCGAATTCATTGAAACGCAATATCCATAAGAATAGTATTTATCTCGAACGGTTATCTGTCGGTCGAAAATGTTCGAACGGCGAAACTATTCACGAATATTAAACGGAATAAGAGAGAAACAACGAACGATGGATGGAGTTGGTTTAAAAGCGTGTGTGGGTAGATGTATTCATTCATCCCTAATATGTTAGGTTTCAGTGGGTTTGCCGGTGTATCGTACAAGAGAATTTTACTGAAATAGATTAGACAGCTCACAAACGTTTTTGATAGTGACAGCTAAAATAGCGCAAGAGGGGTTTTGACATATGGTGACTATAAATAAAAGCAATCTACCGCATAGGCTACTGCGTAGGACTTGCTGGAACAAAACTGATGCGGTTTTGTTGCTTTGTAAGGAACTTCAGGCGTTTTCTTAGAGAGGGAAAAGAGCATGAAAACTGGACTTCGCGCTATGTGTTACTTTATACGATTAGCTGCAGAACACGTTTGGAAAATTACTTATGCTAACTGCCAGGTTAGGAACTGTGAGACTGGCGAGACTTCTCCACTCTTGTGTAGTGTTCACTAAGTATACAGCGGCGCGCCTTGAGACTCAAGTAAACAAAAACCTTTACCTTTGAATAGGAGCTGACCACCACCTTCGAACAGAGATGACTACGCTGATGTGAGTATTCTCAATAAAAAGGGGAACAAAGCTTGATGTTATGTTGCTTGTGGAATAAGAGTAAATGAAGTACCAAGAAACTGAAATATTCGAAAGGAAGATTGTAAGAAAGTGGACACACAAACAAATGGTGCTGTTAATAAGGAAGACTATGTGAGGGAAGAGAAATGTTATGGGACGTACAGAAGACCTTTGGAAATGAGATAAGAAGCAGAGTCCAGTATTGCTTATAATAACTATGGTAGTCAAGAGGTCACTAAACGAGATTCACAGAAAAGTCCAGTACTTTAGGAATTTTGCGAAACAAAATAATTTCAGCCTGTGCAAGACTATCTTTACGCAATACAGCTATATTAATTCCAGTTCTGTAGCTTTTGGCTCACGTATCTTGAGTATTTGTGAACTGTATACAAATACGGCGGGCAGAGCAGCTTGGGAATTCCTGCATTAAAGTTCGCGTGTCGAGATACTTGATCAAAAAAATCTTTTTCGTGTGTTCCTAGAACTGCCTATGATTAAGTACAAACAATCAGAAAGTGCCAGCGAAAAGCACTCAACGTGGCTTGACCAGTAATGGGACTGACTGGATTTGGAGCTCCCAAAGTTCAAGCATGAAAAGAAATGGCAAAAGAAAATTTGGGATTGCAAATCAAAATTTCTGGAAGAGCTGTACTGCGTACACGAGAGCTAACTTGTTAATATTAGAAACTTTTAATATTTTACAGTCCATGGTTTACACATATTAAGATAGATACAGTGGAAACAGTAATTTTCTAGGCTTCTTGAACACGTTATAAACGTCACAAATTTACAATTACAAGATTCTTCTAAAGTTTCTATGGCAAAACAAACTTAGTTTACATTCATTAAAGGTTCTCGCTCATTGCACCGTTCGGCAACAAACCACGCGTAACGCAAGTCATCACCGATTGGCGAGGATAGTTGGTGGCGTACAATGGAATGTATTTTGATGCAGCCTTCTCGGGATGAGATCTCCTTTTCTCTCGCTTTGAGATAAGGGCAGTTTTGAAGCTTTTTGATCAAATTCTTCGTCTGACAAAAAAAAAAAAAAAAAAAAAGAAGCAATCGCTGGATTGCACTAACGGAGCGCATTTGGAAGGAATACAATAGCGCGCACTACGGTATCCTTCTTCAGCCTGAAAATCTCGTCATATGGCTGGTCACAAGTCAATTAACAGAATATATTTGTTCTCCTGCATGTATGGCTTCAACAAATTTTTGTGCACGACTGTTGTTAAGTTTCCCCCATGTCAACTTACCTAGGCCTCCATGCTCCACCATCACGGATTTCAACGAACTCGCACATGTCCCCGACGAAGATTGGTGAAAGTTAACGTTCGCCGAAGTAATACTGGCCGAGATATTGTCACTTCTTGAATCCATGCACGAGCGTGAATTTCTGGCAAAATGGAGCTGTTATATCTCGTCAGTATTTTGCTGAAAAAAGTGAAATTTGGCAATATTGTGCCACTGTTTGCAATCACTCGAGAGTAATAACGAAAAGAATTTTTCGAGAAATATGCAGCCAGAAAATGATAGACAAAGTCGCCCGAAAAAGTCGCCCCCCAAAAAATTTCGTTTTTATATCCCAGGGACTAAACGCATGACGAGCGTGAAACTTGGCAAGTAGTAACCTAACAACACAAGGTTCTCAAATATAAATTTTCTTTTACGTACCACTCCAATTTGAAGATTTTGTAAAACTGTCAAAAACGCGCTATATTCGATCTGATTTTCAAAACACTGTGTTCTCTTAACTTTTCGAAGTCGGCTCATTAGAAAGATCATGTTTTTAATCGCCTAATAGGAGTAACTGATTATCCATAACAAAGCTAGATAATTTGATCAAAGGTGGGCGCGAAAATCGCGACATGAAAAAAATGTAAACTTTCGATTCTTCTATCGCGTAGAGTAAATGCACGCTGAACATGAAACATAACACGCAATAGCTCGCCGACACAACGATGTGGAATACAAACTTTCGTTCACCTACATTTTCCAATAATCTGCAAATTCGCTGAAAACATGACGATGTTTGTGAAGCGGTGAAAACAGTGTATATTCGACACTTCTTTTGCAAATTCCGTTTTCTATGAAAGCTTCAAAACCAGTCCCATTCGGAACAATGTGTTTTTAGCCTCTGCAGAACAGCAGGTTAAATTTCCAACGTAGGCTAGCAATGCTACATGTTGTTGTGGTCTTCAGTCCTGAGACTGGTTTGATGCAGCTCTCCATTCTACTCTATCCTGTGCAAGCTTCTTCATCTCCCAGTACCTACTGCAACCTACAATCTTCTGAATCTGTTTAGTGTATTCATCTCTTGGTCTCCCTCTACGATTTTTACCCTCCACGGTGCCCTCCAATGCTAAATTTGTGATCCCTTGATGCCTCAAAACATGTCCTACCAACCGATCCCTTCTTCTAGTCAAGTTGTGCCACAAACTTCTCTTCTCCCCAATCTTATTCAATACCTCCTCATTAGTTACGTGATCTACCCACCTTATCTTCAGCATTCTTCTGTAGCACCACATTTCGAAAGCTTCTATTCTCTTCTTAACCAAACTAGTTATCGTCCATGTTTCACTTCCATACATGGCTACACTCCATACAAATACTTTCAGAAACGACTTCCTGACACTTAAATCTATACTCGATGTTAACAAATTTCTCTTCTTGAGAAACGCTTTCCTTGCCATTGCCAGTCTACATTTTATATCCTCTCTACTTCGACCATCATCAGTTATTTTACTCCCTAAATAGCAAAACTCCTTTACTACTTTAAGTGTCTCATTTCCTAATCTAATTCCCTCAGCATCACCCAACTTAATTTGACTACATTCCATTATCCTCGTTTTGCTTTTGTTGATGTTCATCTTATATCCTCCTTTCAAGACACTGTCCATTCCGTTCAACTGCTCTTTCAAGTCCTTTGCTGTCTCTGACAGAATTACAATGTCACATAAATTGAGGAAAATTAGCCAGAAAAGTAGCGCTACCAATAAATTTTTAACTTTGGCTTCTTGTGTCTCGCTGATTAAATGCATGATAAACGTGAAACTTCGGACACAAAAACTTAGTAGCATAAGGTTTTCCCATGTAATATATTATCGCTGTACTCCTTTTTAAATGTCTACAAAATCAGTTCAAACTTGATTTTCGTAAAAATTGCAAAAATAGGTCGCATTCATTTTGATTTTAGAAAATCTGTTTTCCGTAACTGATCTATAAACTAATCACAGTTGGGAAGAGCATGTTTTGAAGAGTTCAGAAAATCACGTTGTATTTTCCAGTGAGCAATAACAACACCTGGAGCTGTTTTCCGTGTTTCGTTGCACGTAGTTTTTATTTTTTAATTGACAAGTAATATCTGACTTTATTGGGTACTACTAGTTCCAGAACACGAACCAGCACCTCGGTCACCATAAGGGTGACTCTCGGTAACTGTGCAATACCAGCAACGGTTGGGTTTGTGCTTTCAGGTTTCCAAGCCTCTAATTTGATTTCTCAGTTTAGGTCTACAGCCTTGTTGTGCTACCTGTCTACTTGCAACGCCATTTTCCAAGCACGTTATCTTTGATCCGCAGATATATAGAAGTATCTGTCTAGACAGTAAGCAAAAAATAATATCAATTTAGATTTTAAACTTCTCAACATTGCAGTTTACATTTTTCAAAACTTTTGAGACACTTCCTACTGTTCATTTTCTGGAAATTGACTCTTTCAGCCAGATGATGAGAGTGACAGAACACAGAGCGTGGAAATGAGGTGTTGTTCTGGTACCCAACAAGCAGCCTGTCTTTCGAGCCAATAAAATGAATGAGCCGGGCCTTGAGGATGCATAAATTGTATCAGTGCATCGTTTTGTTCCGTTGATATCACAGTACTGTTGCAACGTTGAAAGTTCAAAATCGAATTTGAAATTACTTTTTGTCTGCCGCCTATGGGAGACGCTCCTACAAATTCGAGAACTGGAGACACGGTACTTAGCAAATAGCTTTGTAAGCAAGCAGGCGCCACCACAAGGCTTTAGACCTAAATTAAGAAACCATATTAGAGGCTTGGGAACCCGTATGAAAAAACCCACCTGTGGCTGGTATTACATGGCTATTTGGCTTGACCTCTATTGCGATGGGGTTGTCGCTTCATGTTGACAATTTCACCATCGATCAACGGAATATAGTAAGATTTTACTTGCCAGTTGAAAAATAAAAACCACACGCAACGAAACACGAACAGTAGGTTGCTGCTCTGTAGCTGGTTGCCATGGTACGCTTCCTCTAATTTACCGTAATTTGAAGGTGTTGTTATTGCACACTAGAAAATCGAACGTGATTTTCTGAACTCTTGAAAATATGCCCTTTCCAACTGCGATTAGTTTGAGATCAGTTACGGGAAACAGATTTTCTAAAAACAAAATGAATGTGATCTATTTTTTGTAATTTTTACGAAAATCAAGTTTGAACTGGTTTTGTAGAAATTTAAAAAGCAGTACTGCAATAATATATTACATGGGAAAACCTTATGTTACTAAGCTTTTGTGTCCGAAGTTTCACGTTTATCATGCCTTTAATCAGCGAGACACAAGAAGCTAAAGTTAAAAATTTATTCGTAGCGCTACTTTTCTGGCTAATCTGCCTCAATTTATGTAGCATTTTTTATCAACTGAGGGGCTGAGAACAATATGGACCTAAAGCACACCGTCATCGATTTTGAGACTGTAGGATATATGCATGCTCCTGACAACTGCTGGTCTTATAGTGAACCAGCTTTATACACTGAAGAGCCAAAGAAACTGGTACACCTGCCTAATATCGTGTAGGGTCCCCGAGAACACGCAAAAGTGCCGCAACACGACGTGGCATGGAGTAGACTAACGTCTGAAGTAGTGCTGGACGGAACGGACACCGTGAATAGTGCAGGGCTGTCCATAAACCCGTAAGAGTACGAGGGAGTGGAGAACCCTTCTGAACAGCACGTTGCAAGGCATCCCAGATATGCTACTTAACCTAAATTAACCTAAGGACAAACACACACACCCATGCTCGAGGGAGGACTCGAACCGCCGGGACCAGCCGCACACATGTCTGGGGAGTTTGGTGGCCAGCGGAAGCGTTTAAACTCAGAAGGGTAAGCCACTCTGTAGCAATTCTGGACGTCCGGGGTGTCGCATTGTCTTGCTGGAATTGCCCGTCAGAATGCCCAATGGATATGAATGGATGCAGGTGATTAGACAGGATACTTACGTACGTGTCACCCGTCAGAGACGTGTCTAGATGTATCAGGGGGTCTCATATCACTGCAGCTGCCCATTTCCTACACCATTACAGAGCCTCCACCAGCTTGAACAGTCCCCAGCTGACATGCAGGGTTCATGGAATCATGAGGTTGTCTCCATACACGTACACGTCCATCCGCTCGACGCAATTTGAAACTAGACTCGTCTGACCAGGCAACATGTTTCCAGTCATCAACAGTCCAGTGCCAGTGTTGACGGGCCGATGCGAGGCGTAAAGCTTTGTGTCGTGCAGTCATAAAGGTACACGAGTGGGCCTTCGCCTCCGAAAGCCCATATCGATGATGTTTCGTTGAATGGTTCACACGATGATACTTGTTGATGACCGAACATTGATATCTCCAGCAATTTGCGGAAGGGTTGCACTTCAGTCACGCTGAACAATTCTCTTCAGTCGTTTTTGGTTCCGTTCTTGCAGGATCTTTTTCCGGCCGCAACTATGGCGCAGATTCGATGTTTTACCGGATTCCTTATATTCACGCGACACTCGTGAAATGGTCGTACTGGAAAATCCCCACTTCATCGCTACCTCGGAGATGTTGTGACCCATCGCTCGTGCGCCGACTATAACACTACGTTCAGATCACTTAAATCTTGATAACATGCCATTGTAGCAGCAGTAATCGATGTAACAACTGCGCCAGACGCTTGTTGTCTTATACAGGCCTCTCTGGCCGGAGCGCCGTATGCTGCCTGTTTACACATCTCTGTATTTGAATACGCATGCCTATACCAGTTTCTGTGCACTTCAGTGTATATATCTGTAACACAACGCTATAAACGGGGGGTATTCGAAAGTAAATTTCCGATGAGTCGCGAAATGGTAACCACTGTGAAAAACAAAAATGTTTTATTTGTAACACTTATCTACACCTTACAGCTACTTCTCTGCGTAGTCGCCGCTCCGATTTAGATGACAGCGGCCTGCGCTTTTCGCCAATTCTCTATACTCGTCTATAGGTTGTTGTTTGTTCCTAAATGTTGGCTTCTTGGCCAGCGGTTCATGTGAGCAGAGGTGAAACTCAGGGCGAGTCAATTACGGACTGTGTTGTGGGTAATCGAACACTTCCCTGCGAAAACGCTGCAGGAGTATATGCATTGCCCCTGCAGAGTGTGGCCGAGAACTGTCGTGAAAGATGCAACGCTCGACAGTTGTGTTATGTGGGCTGCACGACATCAGGGGAAAGCGCCCACCATGCCCTCATATGAGGCGTATTCGAAAGTAAGGTCCGATCAGGTGCGAAATGGAAACCACTGTGAAAATACGATGGAACTTTGCACAGTGTGCCTGTCGATCGCTCTTTTCAGTTAAGAGCGCAAAGTGATTCGTTAGAAATGTCTAAAACAACAGTGTCTCCCGCGAAGTATGTGGATCTGGTGAGAGCTATGTAGCCCACATAACATAAATGTCATGCGCTTCTTTCTTCAAGGCAATTTTCAGCCACATTCTACTAGGGCAATGAAGACGCTCCTGCAGCGTTTTCGATGGGAAGTGTTTGATCATCCACAATACAGCCCTTAATGGGCTCCCTCCATTGTTCATCTCTGTTCACATGAAGACAACATCTTGGCGCTTATAACGAAAGGCAGACCAGCGTAGAGAATTGGCAGAAAGCACAGGCGGCTGCTTTCTGTGACAAGGGTACTGGAAGGTCTGTACAACACCAAGAGAAATGTCAAGTGGGAGCAGTGACTATTTAGAGAGGTGGGGGGAGGTGTGGCTAGCTGTGGCTTTCAATTCGCGACCAATCGGACCTTACTTTCCGAACCACCCTCGTTCTTTGGCGGAGACACTATTTTCTAGGCATATTTATGTACTCATAATTGAAAAGAGCGACGTGCCGCGATCGACTTTCCGAATAGCCCTCTTATACAAACATTCAAAAAACGCTGGCTCATCGATTTCTCGGGCATTCATTTCCATGGTCCCAGAGCAGACAGAGCGGTGTGTGTGTGGTGCACATAGTATCTGTTCTTTATGTTCTGACTGTACTTTCACATTAATTACAAACATTACAATTATCGAAAGACACTATTGTCACATATCTACATACAAAACTTCTGTCACCTAACATTAATAATAATAAATATAAACTTAAATATCAATCAATATTTCGCAACATAAAGTGGGTACATTATTTTTCAACGACGTACAGGATGTTGAGATCTGGTGAAAAAACAATATAGACCTATGAGACTGGTGGTTAATCAATAAATTTATTTTTCAGAAACATCTAATATTCTCAAAACTTTGTTTCTGTGCTTTGAGCCTCAGTGCCTCAGTTGACTGAAAACGATGTTATTTAGACATAATACTGAAAAAAATTAGCCTCTTGCGACTAGCATAATGTGAAAAGGCATCTTTATGAGATTCTCGATTCCCAGAATGGAATAATATCTACAGAGGACTCCAGAAAAATGTAGAGATTCTTTGATCGTCAATATTAGTCGAACAAAATGACATACCGATACAGTTCTTGCACAGGGGGAACGTACTTTCCGAATAGGGTTCTGTACAAACTTAATTATGTATATACAGAAGGGTCCAGAAAAATGTCGACGGGAGGTAGCGTAGTCGATTGTTATCTCAACAGACCTTGGCGCGCGTTTTCCAGCAGATGACAATGCAGCTACGAATAAAGTAAGACTGTCGTTTGAGCAACGCAAAGTGAAACTGGAAGTACTAAAACACGATGGAGGTACAGCGGCAATGGCGTAATGTGTACAGAACTCAACTACCAACATGACAACAATTGACAAACTGCCTATTGGCTTCTGTCTCGGGTTCTTCGGCCGACGTTCATCTAATGATTTTTCTGACGTTTCGCCAGCACGAGTGGCTGGCATTGTCAAAGCTTCACCCTCCATTGCCGGTGGTGAACTGGAGGCGAGCTCGCGGCCGCAGACTATATGAACCTGGCGCGCCAACGTCCGAGGGCTTCTCCGCGGTCATTTCCGGTGCGGTTCTCCTCTTGCTACCTGCGACGGTTGTTCGCTGCAGTACGGGCAGCCAGGATCCGTTTTTTACCTTAAGGCTTTCCTCTTTCTTGTTGAAACTGTTCGCGTGTTTTTGTATTTCTACAGCTTCTCTGAACAAGCGCGTGTGATAGTGCTTCTCTACAGTTAGAACTTCCTTGTCGGCGAATTTTATTACGTGGTCGGTCCCATTCAGTGCGTGCTCTGCCACGGCCGATTTCTCCACCTGCCCCAACCTGCAATGTCGCTTGTGCTCTTTGATCCTGGTGTTAATTGATCGTCCAGTCATTCCGACATAAACTTTTCCGCATGTGCATGGTATACGGTATATTCCCGACCTTGCAAGTGGGTCTCTTTTCTCCTTCGCCGATCTAAGACACTCTTTGATCTTCCCTGTCGGTTTGAAAATCGTCTTTACGCCATGTTTGCGCAATGTGCGGCCGATTCTGTCCGTCACTCTGGTTCCTTAATTCGCCGAGTGTTGGGCTCTGTTACACTTCTAATGTAATTTGTGGAGTACCCATTGCTCCTCAGAACAGTTTCCAGGTGTTGCATTTCTCGTTTGAGGTGTTGCGGCTCACATATTCATCCTGCTCTCGTTACGAGCGTACTAATCATGCCTCTTTTCTGGCTCGGGTGGTGGTTTGACAGTTTGTGCAGGTATCGGTCCGTGTGTGTCGGTTTTCGATACACGCTGTGTCCCAGGTTTTCGCCTTCCCTTGTGACCAGCACATCTAGAAATGGCAGTTTCTTGTCCTTTTCTACTTCCATGGTAAATGTTATGTTGGCATGGAGGCTGTTCAAGTGTCTTAGGAGAACCGCACCGGAAATGACCGCGGACAAGCCCTCGGACGTTGGCGCGCCAGGTACATATAGTCTGCGGCCGCGAGCTCGCCTCCAGTTCACCACCGGCAATGGAGGGTGAAGCTTTGACAATGCCAGCCACTCGTGCTGGCGAAACGTCAGAAAAATCACTAGATGAACGTCGGCCGAAGAACCCGAGACAGAAGCCAATAGGCAGTTTGTCAACAAGTGGCCAGGAAAGCCTTAACAATTATGACAACAATTCCTTGTACGAGGGTCGTTCAATAAGCAAAGACTTACATCTTTTTTAAAAAGCCATCTATATGTGTAGACAAACGTTCTTGTTGGCGCTTGGCATTTGATGTTTGTTCTGTGCGCCTGTGAAGTTTCGAACCGTTCTGGCAGATGACAGAGCCGTAGTACAGCGTCAAAATGGCGTCTACATAAAACTCACGTTACAAGCAGAGTACTGTTATTGAATTCTTGTGTGCATAAAAAGAAACCGTGGTGAACATCCACAAACGTTTGTGTGCAGCGTATGGCGATGCTGCAGTTGATAGGGGTACATTTGGGCGACGGGAAAAGTAAGTTACGGCCTGAGGAAATGCAGAAACAGAGCTCCGTGATCAGCCACACTGGGGACGCCCTGTCACAGCCACTGCTCCAGACATGCTGAATCGTGCGGATGCCATTATTCGTGCCGACTGGCGCATCACAACTCGACAATTGGCTTTACAGTTGTACAGTTGTCGGTCAGCACTGGAAGTGCAGCCATGCAGTGAAAACACGGCTACGCCTACAGGACAAGAGCTTTTACCAGCAGGGAATACACGCTATTCTACAACGTTGGCGTACGGCCGTAGAACGTATGGAGACTATGTGGAAAAATAGGACATGGACAAGATATGTTGATGTATACTGTCACCAAATTCTGACACTTTACAATAAAAATATTCTGAGAAAAAGAAGTCTGGCATTACTTATTGAACGACTATCGTATTCAGGATAAATTTGAAGCTGACGGTGCAGTTCAAAATGTGCATAAGGAAAGGTGTGGCCGACCGAAAACATCAACAAGTCCAGCTTCCAACGCTTCAGTGTTGCAACATTTTACTAAGTCACCTCGCAAATCTGTGAAGCGGGGTGCACGTGAAAGCGGGTTACGCCGATCAAATGTACGACGTATTCTGAAAGCTGCAGAGTGGGAAGTGTACATTCCAAGAACACTGTACGCAATGAACGAGGACGACCCGCATCGAAGTATGGAGTCTTTCTTTCTTTATTTGTGTCAGAGGTACACTAAAACGAACACATATACAATACATACAAAGAAAACTATACAGTATTCACCCGGAATCGGGCAACGTTGACAGCATTGGGTGCTGCAGACGTTAAGTTCAAAATGGTTCAAATGGCTCTGAGCACTATGGGACTCAACTGCTGAGGTTATTAGTCCCCTAGAACTTAGAACTAGTTAAACCTAACTAACCTAAGGACATCACAAACATCCATGCCCGAGGCAGGATTCGAACCTGCGACCGTAGCGGTCTTGCGGTTCCAGACTGCAGCGCCTTTAACCGCACGGCCACTTCGGCCGGCGCAGACGTTAAGTCCTAAATGCTACAGCTAGTTGGGCATAAGTTACATTTGAAGAGATGCCGGGTTGTCTGCAATTCACCGCATTCGCACAGTGTTGTGTTGGCATTTGGCAGTTGGAAGTTCCATTTAATGAGATTGTCCCCCGATCTTGCGACTTCGGTACTTCCAGATGACCCACTTCTCCATGTGTCCAGGCGGCAGGGGTTCTTGTGGTGTCATCCAGTTTGACAGGTGTTGACATCTTTCTTTCCACTTGGTGATTCGGGTAGCCACAGCTGATCCTTCTAAGGGCTGTGAAGTTGTTAGAAAACTCTTCCTGGACTCCAGTCTTGGCTTGGCAGATAGATGTGCAAAGAGTGGATGTGAGGTCATTGTATTTGATATATGCCTCTCGATGTTAGCGGCGACCTCTCTTCTGATGTCACATGGAGCAGTTCCAGCGAGACATTGAACTTTGTCAATGGGGGTTGGTACAAGCAAATGGAGGATGGAGTACTGTGAGTGGTCTGAAGGCATGCTTTGCGAGGATGAACGGTTTACAGTAATGGTTAGCTGGTCTGAAGAGGGGTAATTCAAACTTAACGTTATTGTAAACCACCACAGCTGCGTGTACTGGGCTTCTGAAAATCCTCACGTTCGCGTGGACGTTAATCTACCGGATGTTAATGTGTGGTGTGGTCTGCCATTGCGCGATTTGACTGGTCCATTCCTCTTTGGAGGTACCGAAACTAGTAAGCTATATCTTCATATGCTGCAAACATCGATTTTACCTGCCATCCGAGAGGTGTTTGGAAATGAAAGACTTTACATACAACAAGATGGCGCTCCGCCTCAGTACCACAGAAATCTCAGAGCCTACCTGGACTATGGACAGGTCGAAAAGGGGCTGTTCAATACCTACCACGGATTCCAGGACTCACACCTCTTGACTTAAACCAAAGGGACCTTGAAAAATGAACAGAAGCTAGCTACACTGAACGAGCTACGAGAAACCATCGAGGGGTCCTGTGAGCCTATCACACCGGCAATACTGACAGCCGTAGTTCAGTCAACAGTTCAGGAGCACTGACGTTGTTTGAATGCTAATGGGGGGGGGGGGGGCACTTTGAACACATAAAACAACCTTCGCCCCGTGCAAGAATTGTATCGGTACGTCATTTTGTACGACTAATATTGACGATCAAAGAGTGTATACATTTTTCTGGAGCCCTCTGTATATATTTAATCCATTCTGGGAATCGAGAATCTCAACCATTTTTGCCTGTTATCGACGTTGATCCTAGCAAGATATCAGTTCCAGGCGTTCCAAGATTTTCGAGAATGTTTTAATTTCAATAATAGAAAATGTGACATCGAATCATGCCGGAGGCAGGCGACCATTATTATAATAATCAGCAGGTCTGCATTCAGGATGAATGAGTCGCAATAGTAAATGTCAGGCATCACGCAAGCAATGAGTTTATTGTCCTACGACGCGTTTCGGAATTTATCCGTCATTAGATATCCAGGAGCGATTACAAAACGTAAATATGGGGTTTCAAGTTGTATGTGAAAGAAACATTATCAGACTGGTCTGCGAATGTTTGTGCTACAGACGCGAAATTTAACCGACAGGAAGAAGATACTGTGATATGATTAGCTTTTCCGAGCATTCACACAAGGTTGGCGCCGGTGGCGACACCTACAACGTTTTCACATGAGGAAAGTTTCCAACCGATTTCTCATACACAAACAGCTGTTGAACGGCGTTGCCTAGTGAAACTTTGTTGTGATGCCTCGTGTAAGGAGGAGAAATCCGTACATCACGTTTCCGACTTTGATAAAGGTCGCCTATCGCGATTGCGGTTTATCTTATCGCGACACTGCTGCTCGTGTTGGTCGAGATCCAGTGACTTATCAGAATATGGAATCGGTGGGTTCAGGAGGGTAATACGGAACGCCGTGCTGGATCCCAACGACCTCGTATCACTAGCAGTCGAGATGACAGGCATCTTATCCGCATGGCTGTAACGGTTCGTGCAGCCACGTCTCGATCCCTGAGTCAACAGATGGGGACGTTTGCAAGGCAACAACCATCTGCACGAACAGTTCGACGACGTTTGCAGCAGCATGGACTATCAGCTAGGAGACCATGTCTGCGGTTACCCTTGACGCTGCATCACAGACAGGAGCGCCTGCGGTTGTGTACTCAACGACGAACCTGGGTGCACGAATGGCAAAACGTCATTTTTTCGGCTGAATCCAGATTCTGTTTACAGCATCATGGTGGTCGCATCCGTGTTTGGCGACATCGCGGTGAACGCATATTGGAAGCGTGTGTTCGTCATCGCCATACTGGCGTATCACCTGGCGTGATGGTATGGGGTGCCATTGGTTACACGTCTCGGTCACCTCTTGTTCGCGCAGTGGTTA
Source organism: Schistocerca nitens (assembly GCF_023898315.1). Classification (NCBI taxonomy): domain Eukaryota; kingdom Metazoa; phylum Arthropoda; class Insecta; order Orthoptera; family Acrididae; genus Schistocerca; species Schistocerca nitens. The sequence continues at coordinate 213,092,125 of NC_064617.1, forward strand.
GCACACTGGACTCGCATTCGGGAGGACGACGGTTCAATCCCGTCTCCAGCCATCCTGATTTAGGTTTTCCGTGATTTCCCTAAATCGTTTCAGGCAAATGCCGGGATGGTTCCTTTGAAAGGGCACGGCCGATTTCCTTCCCAATCCTTCCCTAACCCGAGCTTGCGCTCCGTCTCTAATGACCTCGATGTCGACGAGACGTTAAACACTAACCACCACCACCACCTCTTGTTCGCATTGACGGCACTTGGAACAGTGGACGTTACTTTTCAGACGTGTTACGACCCGTGGCTCTACCCTTCATTCGATCCCTCCGAAACACTACATTTCAGCAGGATAATGCACGACCGCATGTTGCAGGTCCTGTACGGGCCTTTCTGGATACAGAAAATGTTCGATTGCTGCCCTGGCCAGCACATTCTCCAGATCTCTCACCAATTCAAAACGTCTGGTCAATGGTGGCCGAGCCGGCCGGTGTGGCCGAGCGGTTCTAAGCGCTACATCTGGAACCGCGCGGCCGCTACGGTCGCAGGTTCGAATCCTGCCTCGGGCATGGATGTGTTGGTGTCCTTGGGTTAGTTAGGTTTAAGTAGTTCTAAGTTCTAGGGGACTGATGACCCCAGAAGTTAAGTCCGATAGTGCTCAGAGCCATTTGAACCAATGGTGGCCGAGCAACTGGCTCCTCACAAAACGCCAGTCACTACTCTTGATGAACTGTAGTATCGTGTTGAAGCTGCATGGGCAGCTGTACCTGTACACGCCATCCAAGCCCGGTTTGACTGAATTCCCAGGCGTATCAAGGCCGTTATTACGGCCAGAGGTGGTTGTTCTGGGTACTGATTTCTCAGGATCTATGCACCCAAATTGCGTGAAAATATAATCACATGACAGATGTAGTATAATATATTTGTCCAATGAATACCCGTTTATCATCTGCATTTCTTCTTGGTGATCGGAATGTAGATTAACATTTATAAACCATTTGGATATCACGATACATGAGGCAGACCAGCTGATATGAAATCATTGTCACAAAATTAAGAAACAACTGCTCTCCTGGTCATTCTTTTCCATAAAATATGTAAAACCGAAGTCACAAGATAAAGCTATTGGTACATGACCGCTGCTCGACTGACAGCAGTCGGCATTTTTTTCCTGCTGAGTAACAAACAAAAATACTAACACGAGCTAAGTAAAGTAGGCATCTTAGAGGATGAGGAGGAGATTGGGGTTTAACGGCCCGTCGACACTGAGGTCATTAAAGAAGGAGCACAAGATCGGGTTAGGGAAGGACTGAGAAGGAAAACGGCCATACCGTTTCGAAGAAACCATCCCAGCATGTGTCTTAAGCGATTTAGGGAAATCATGGAAAACCTAAATTAGATGGAATGTGTTAACGACTGCACCACCTCGCTCGGAGGTGGCGCAGTGGTTAGCACTCTGGGCTTGCATTCGGGAGGACGACGGTTCCGCGTCCGGCCAACCACATTTATGTTTTCCGTGGTTTCCCTGCGTCGCTTCAGGCAAATGCCGCAATGGTTCCTTTGAAAGGGCACGGCCGACTTCCTTCCCCATCCTTCCCTAATCCGATGGGACCAATGACCTGTCTGTTTGGTGCCCTCCCCCAGACCAACCAACCAACCAACCTCGCTCGGTTTGGCGTCTTATCTCAGCAACCGAGGGGTAAACAGCTCGGCCACTGCGGGCTTAGAGGATATGAGAGAGGGAATATTTTCTTCTTTGTCTTACAGTGCTGGCAAATCAGCTGTTATGGTATAAAGTATGACACGGAAGAAACAGGGATTCGAGAACGCATATTACGGATATCTTCAAATGTGGTGCATATTTGTAGCAAGGCATATGAAATCAAACTAAAGCCACTGTAACACGATGCAATGAGCAGCAGAAAAATGATATTCAAAACATTTAGTAAGAAAGGGAGATTAGAGTTTAAAGTCCCGTCGACATCATGGTCATTAGAGACAGAGGGCAAGCTTGGATCAAGCAAGGATGGAGAAGGATATCGACAGTACCGTTTCAAAGGAACCATCCCGTCATTTGCCATAAACGATATAGAGAAATCTCAGGAAACTTCATCCGGAAGGCCGGAGCGGGATTTGAACCGTCCTACTCCCGAATGAGTCTCATATTACGCAATGCGTTTAAATGCAAGTACGATTACTGTTATTAATCAAATAATCATCCGCTCACTCAGGAAACACAACAGTACTGCCACAGACAATTACAAGAGTCGCAGAGAGTATCTGCAGTCAGAAGAGTCGACAGGAATTGATCCGACTGGTTCCGACTTTTAACGATCAGTACTTACGAGGCCAGCAACCTGCCTATGGCGCCCGTACTCTAACTAGTGTTTTGGTGGCTCATTACATACAGTTTATGTAAGTTATTAAATAATAATACTATAGGTATGCGGCCCGAGCTGCCGTCGTACAACGTCAGTATTGGCTCTTAACCATAAAAGTTCGACGAACACTGCGCTAGACCATTTATATACAGGGCAATTCAAAGGTCATATCCCACAGGACAAACAGTGTGACCCATAACTAGGGTTGCCATCCGTCGCGATGTATCGGGACCGTCACCATTATGGACCTCTTGTCCTGACATCCCGACGTCACCCAATTTTGCCCCAATTTTGCGAAATACTGTTACGCACTTGGCTCAAATACTGAAGTAACGTCATATGCTAGCGCAACATGTAAATACAGCCTCAGTTAGTTTAATTTATGTCAACAAGTTTATGCTGACAAGGTTGTCTCACAGATGGCGTTGCATGTTGCGTATCCTGTTTCGACGATGCAAGCACCTACTACAGCTATTGCCATCATTCGAGAAAATAACAGATTTCTCCAGCGTACGGGATTTGAACTATTTAAGCAGCGCCACGCGGAAGAATCGGGAAGTTGCATTTTGAATAGGGATCTGACAAAACGATTATTTCTAGACGTAATACAGACAACGAGTGCAAGTTAGTAATGCTTGAAGTGTTAAATACGGATATATAGGGCGTGAAGCGTATAGTGGCATAACCGTAGGTCTCTAGATGAGCGTAGCGTTCCAAAAGATTGGAAAAGGGCACAGGTCATCCCCGTTTTCAAGAAGCGACGTCGAACAGATGTGCATAAGTATAGACGTATATCTCTAACGTCGATCAGTCGTAGAATTTTGGAGCACGTATTATGTTCGAGTATCATGACTTTTCTGGAGACTAGAAATTCACTCTGTAGGAATCAGCATGGGTTTCGAAAAAGACGATCATGTGAAACCCAGCTCGCGCTATTCGTCCACGAGACTCAGAGGGCCATAGACACGGGTTTCCAGGTAGATGCCGTGTTTCTTGACTTCCGCAAGGCGTTTGATACAGCTCCCCACAGTCGTTTAATGAACAAAGTAAGAGCATATGGACTATCAGACCAGTTGTGTGATTGGATTGAAGAGTTCCTAGATAACAGAACGCAGCATGTCATTCTCAACGGAGAGAAGTTTTCCGAAGTAAGAGTGATTTCCGGTGTGCCGCAGGGGGTTCAAATGGCTCTGAGCACTATGGGACTTAACTTCTGAGGTCATCAGTCCCCTAGAACTTAGAACTTCTTAAACCTAACTAACCTAAAGACATGACACACACCCATGCCCGAGGCAGGATTCGAACCTGCAACCGTATCGGTCGCGTGGTTCCAGACTGTAGCGCCTAGAACCGCTCGGCCACACCGGCCGGCGCCGCAGGAGGGTGTCGTAGGACCGTTGCTATTCACAACATATATAAATGACCTTGCTGAGGCTATTTGCGGATGATGCTGTAGTATATCGAGAGGGTGTAACAATGTAAAATTGAACTGAAATGCAGGAGCATCTGCAACGAATTGACGCATGGTGCAGGGAATGGTAATTGAATCTGAATGTAGACAAGTGTAATGTGCTGTCAATACATAGAAAGAAAGATCCTTTATCATTTAGCAGGTCACCAACTGGAAGCACTTAATTCCATAAATTATCTGGGAGTAGGCATTAGGAGTGATTTAAAATGGAATGATCATATAAAGTTGATCGTGGGTAAAGCAGATGCTAGACTGAGATTCATTGGAAGAATCCTAAGGAAATGCAATCCGAAAATAAAGAAAGTAGGTTACAGTACGCTTGTTCGCCCACTGCTTGAATATTGCTCACCAGTGTGGGATCCGTACCAGATAGGGTTGATAGAAGAGATAGAGAAGATCCAACGGAGAGCAGCGCGCTTCGTTACAGGATCATTTAGTAATCGCAAAAGCGTTACGAAGATGATAGATAAACTCCAGTGGAAGACTCTGCAGGAGAGACGCTCAGTAGCTCGGTACGAGCTTTTGTTGAGGTTTCGAGAACATACCTTCACCGAGGTGTCAAGCAGTATATTGCTCCCTCCTACGTATATCTCGCGAATAGACCATGGGGATAAAAGCAGAGAGATTAGAGCTCTCACAGAGGCATACTGACAATCTTTTTTTCCACAAACAGTACGAGACTGGAATAGAAGGGAGAACCGATAGAGGTACCCTCCGCCACACACCGTCAGGTGGCTTGTGGAGTATGGACGTAGATGTAGATGTAGACTGTTTACCTTCTAATAAACTTATCGTAGCTTACGAAAATGCCTAAAGGTGGAAAGAGAAAGTGTCACTTATCGGATGATAATACAAATGAGTGGTCTTTTGTCAAGAAAGGGCGTGCGGATCAGGAATCGTTGTGTGAGATTTGTAGCTGTTTCATCTCAGTAACTCACGGACGTAAGGTAGACATCACATTTTTACGAAGAATCATACAAATAGCCTATTTCTACATTCATGATTACAGAAGACTCCTAGGAAGAACTGCTCGTTGCTGCTGCAGAACTAACAACGGCTTACAGAGTTGTCAAGCATCATCAGTCCTTCAGTTCTGTTGACTGTGCCGTAAAGCTGAATACCGCAATGTATCCTGACTCCAAAGTCGCCGCAAAGCATACAGCCAGTGCCACAGCTACAGCTAAAATTGTCCTCGCACCACACTCCGTGTCCGAATGCATAAAACAATTGCAAGAAGTTTCATTTTACGGCATAGGCACCGACGCATCGAACTACAAGACTGAAAATATGTTTCCTTTAGTTGTCCAATACTTTACTGAAACGGATGGAATCCAATAGAAGCTGTTGAAGTTTGATTTGCTGAGTAACGAAACATCGGAGACGACTGCAAAGTTTTGTCTGTACCTTTTTAGATAACTGCAAATTTCGTTAGATAAATTAATCGCTATTTGTGGGGATAATACCAATACCAACTTCGGAGAGCTTCATCGACGCGGGCAGTGGAATGTGTTTCACCAAATTATAGACGATCTAGGAAAAAATGTAGAAGGATTGGATGCTCTGCCCATATTATCCAAAATACTATATTAAGCCCTGCTAGAGTCTTAACTGTCGCAATTGCATTAATCGTCATGAAAATATTTAAGTACTTTGCACTGTAGACGCTAAGGACAGAGAAGCTGAAAGAGTTCTGCTTAAATTATTGATGTCACTCATCAGACTCTTCCTCGAAAACGAGATGGCTGTCGTCAACGTCCGCAGTTGAGAGAATTATTAAGCTTTGGATTCCATTAAAACAATTTTTTGACGCCGTAAATAGGCCATCTCAAATAATTTCGATCAGTGAATGTAGTTCTTGTTTCTGCAGCCAAAGTTGGCTCTCTTTGAGAAAATATACAATGCGTGGAAAAAAAATAAAGTCGCGATAAATGAAAAAATAAATACATTAATCGATACTCAAACATGTTTGAATGAAAAGAAGACTGCCAGTTTTATTGGCATTTAAACCAAGATGAATCTGAACAAGAAGTAATTAATTTGATTTCAAAATCTGAGGAAGAGACAATGGCTGTCTATACCATGGCATTTGATTACGTAGAGAAATGGGCTATTTCCTCTAATAAATATCAGGTGTTTGACTGGATTAAGCTATCTGAAACCCCAGATTGGGTGGCGATTGAAAACACTTTTATGTGCGTGACTAAAAATGGCGTGTAGATTTCATGAGACAATTGTTTTAAGGAATATATGTATCTGAAGAGCTTTTTAGAAACTAAGGGTTACTCGGAAAAATAGAAGTCTAAACACTCCGTGGAAGAAAGGTGGACATTCCTAAGGAAACCGAGAATTCTGAACGCAAAATGCCAATTGCTAAAATTATGCAAGTATTTGTTTTCTATTCCCGCGCGCAAAGCCACTGTGGAAAGAATATTTTCGCTGATGTCGGCCCAGTGGGTTGATGAAAGAAATCGACTGCTGCCAGGGTCTGTGGAATGAATTTAACACTACCAGTTTAGATGCAAGTCGACTTGCATAGAGTTTTATAAACACATAAAAGGGGAAAAAGACTTGTTGAAAAAGATTAAATCTTGCGATAAAATATGATGTGCCAACTACTTCTGTCACAAAGTGTTCCATGTAATTGTGTTCTAAAGAAAAAGTAACTATGTAAAATAAATTTTTTGCTTCATTTATACACCCACATCTCAGAGTACCCGACGAGGTCCCAGCTAGATATGGCAGTCCTAGCCATAATTCAACCGGCAGATATTCAGAGGTGGTACTATGAACCAAAACAAGAAAAAAAATTGTAGTAAACGCGGGTTCTTAAATGCATACCTTAATAATGTCTTTCGGATAGCGTGAAACAAATCTCTTCTACTGGAAGCTGTTTCCGTATTTTGAGAGTTGTAGAATGGAAAAAAAGTCAAATAAATATGGGCTCTAAAATGCATACCTTACGAGCTATGAGTACTTGTTGACCTTCGCTGCTGTAAAACACATCTCATCTACTGAACAAGTATTCAAAGCTCTTAACGTATGCACTTAAAAGACCTTGTTCACTGGACATTTTTTCTTGTTTTGCTCCGTACTCTCAAAATATAGAAAGGAACAACCTTGCAGCAGAAGATATTTCTTTCGCAGTGTTGAAGATTAAGAGCTCACAGTTCTAAAGGTATGCATTTTAGAGTCCGTGTTTATTGGACATTGTTTTCATTATGTATGAGAACACATACGACGCGGATGTAATATCCTACAATATTTACTGTTTATTTTACAGACCGGTTTTCTGCTGTAACGTTAATATGATGGCGTAACAGCCGAACCGGTATGTAAAATAAACAATAAATATTTTTGGAATATTACACCACTATCGATGTGTTTTCATTCATCATAATATATAAAAATTCAGACTGCGTATCTTTGTGCTAGGAAAATTCAGAAAAGTAGTCGAACGATCGACATGAAATCTTGACACAACTTTGCATTCAGATAGGTTCGGTTCTGGGTACCTGTCTTAAAATATACGTAATACATGAATAAATGTGTAATATATATAGGGAAACGTTAACACCAAAAATCTCGAAAAGTTCTTGACTGATTTGGTTCAGATTTTTACACGTTACTCTAATAAACGTTTGGATACGTGTAGGTTACGTCTCTTTAATTTCTGTGTATAACAGGTAATGTCCTGACTGACCGACTGACTCCTCATCAAATGGTTCAAATGGCTCTGAGCACTATGTGACTGAACATCTGAGGTCATCAGTCCTGTAGAACTTAGAACTACTTAAACCCAACTAACCTAAGGACATCACACACATCCATGCCCGAGGCAGGATTCGAACTGCGACCGTAGCGGTCGCGCGGTTCCGGACTGAAGCTCCAAGAACCGCTCGGCCACACCGGCCGGCGACTTCTCATCGCCCAGCCCAAACCGCTAAGGGCAGAAACCAATATTTTGGCAAAGGTGCGCATCTTATACTGTAGGCGTCACTTAAGAAGGGATTTTTCGAAAATCTAACCCTATGGGGGTGAGATACGGGACGAAGGGCTTTCTTGAAAAATGTCGGTATTAAGGCAATTTTGAAGCTAGACTGACGAAAATTGGTTTCTCGGTTAGAAATAAAGAAATTTGTGTTTCAGCATTTTTAGAAAATTAACTCTATGGGGTGAAATAGTGGGTGAAAGCTTTTTTCTGAAGTTTTATCATTATTAAAGAATTACTACCGTATTTTTAAAGGTACGTCTATGAATAATGGTATTTGACTTCTCAGCTACAAATAGAAAAATACATGTTTCAGTGTTTTTGGAAATTGAATTCGTAAGGGGATGAAATAGGGGATGAGATTTTTTACGGAAATATTTTATTATGAAAGCATTTTTAAAGTTAAATCTATGTAAATTCGTGTACAGCTTCTAGGTCAGAAATAAAGGAATACGCTTTTCAGCATTTTTCGAAATTTAATCCTATATGGATTACAATCCACCCCCTCCATCCTACTTGCAGCTGTTGTCCACATGAATGTTTTATAAGGATTTGAGAGGAGCGAAGATTACAATAAACTTTCTAGTTCACTTATCTTTTCACGTAGAGTTCGCTCCAGTTCTTCTTGTCTAGGGGTCTGATTCTTGAAGCTGAAATTCTCACATTTTAGGTCCTCATGGTTGTGATCTAAATTAATTTGGAGATTATTGTTGCAGAATTTTTGTTGTTACGTTAATATATTTGTCACATTTTTGTATATCACACAGTCTATAGATTTGTCGCATTACGAAGCCGAAATTAGATTGTTCACACAAAATATAAAGACGCCCGAACACATCAGGGGAATGGTTACCACTGTCTCACCCAGCGGAAATAACAATATTCCAAAGGGTTTACAATTTTTCTTGAGAAATGAGTTTCTATTAGTTTCGATTATTATTTCATAAATGAATCCATAAATAAACATAGTAAACAGTACTAAATTTCGTAGATAATAATAGAAATTTTAAGTGTGCCAAATAATTCGTAATTTCAAATGGTTCTAAAAAAAACATAATTTTAACTGCACAATCAAAAGTAGTACTTATCGATTATAACATCCAAAATAAAGTAACTCGTATTCATAAATTTGAACTTGAAATATAACATACTGTGTATAAAACTATATGAAAGTTTCCAGAAAAGCAGCTGAGATAATACTGACCTGTCCAACATTCGAAAAATAATGCTGGTATCGACCACTATTGTTGAGGAAAAGTAATGCTAGAGGAGGATGTCCCATTACAGGGTGAAACAGTGGGTGAAAGTTTCTATTGAAAATGTATCATTATTAAAGAATAATTGAAGTATTTTTAAAGCTACATCTATGAACATGGGTACTCAACCTCTCGGTTACAAACTAAAAAAAAAAAGTATTTCAGTGTTTTTGGAAATTGAACCCCTAAGGGTTGAAGTAGGGAATGAGATTTTTTATGAAAATATTTTATTATGAAAGCATTTTTAGAGCTAAATCTATGAAAATTTCAATTTGGTTTGGAAATTCAACACCCTTGGGGGTGAAATGGGGGATGACAGTTTTTATCAACATATCTTGATTCTAAATCTATGAAAATTTATATTTGTCTTCTTTGCTAAAAATAAAACATACATTTGTCACTGTTTTTGGAAATTCAACCCCTAATGGGGTGAAATAGGGAGTGAAACGTTCTAAATGGTTCAAATGGCTCTGAGCACTATGGGACTTAACATCTGAGGTCATCAGTCCCCTAGAACTTAGAACTACTTAAACCTAACTAACTAAGGACATCAAACACATCCATGTCCGAGGCAGGATTCGAACCTGCGAGCGTAGCGGTCCCGCAGTTCCAGACTGAAGCGCCTAGGACCGCTCGGCCACCACGGCCGGCTGAAACGTTCTATGAAAATGTTTCATTGCATAAGCATTTTCCAAACTAAATCATTGAAAACTGTTGATTGGCTTCTCGGCTGGAGACAAAAAATGCGTGTTTCACTGTTTTTGGTAATTCAAATCCTAATCATCGCCCAGCCCAAACCACTAAGGATACATGCTTGAAGTTTGGTGAGGCTATGGATCTTACACTGTAAGCATCGTTTAAGAAGGGATTGTCCGAAATTCCACATCTAATGAGGTGAAATACGGGATGAAAGGCTATTAAGGGAATTTTGAAGCTATAACTTCGAAAACTGGTATTTGGTTTCTCAGCCAGAAAATAAAAAATATGTGTTACAGCAGTTTTAGAAATTCAACCACTATGGGAGTAAAATAGTGGGTGAAATTTTTTTGAAAATAAATGATTGCTAAAAAACTGCTCAAGTTTTTTTAAGGCTTCATCTACGATAAATGGCATTTCACTTCTCGCTTAGAAATTAAAAAAAATATGTGTTCCAGTGTGTCTGGAAATTCAGCCCCTAAGGGAGTGCAATACGGGATGAAAATTTGAAGAAAATATTTCCTTACATTAAAAAAATTTTAAAGCTAAATTGATGAAAATTGATATTTTTCTTATCGGTTAGGGATAAAGAAATACTTGTTAAAGGATGAAATTTGCTATGGAAATATCTCCCCACGAACCCAAAAATCCTCAACAAAAACTTAGAACAACAAAAAATATCTGCAGGCCATACAGGTTGTACATAAAGTCCGGGAGCACTTCCAATTATTTATTGCACAAGAACTTTCATTGTAGAGATGTCATTTAGAAGAGAAAATCTGAAGGTTTTTTTTTTCTTTCACAAACATTCGATATGTGAACCTTGAGTGACCCGGCAGACGTCAATACGGCAGTCGAATTGTTGCCATATCCGGCCCAGCATGGTATCGTCGACTGTGGCAGTCGCTTCCCTTATTCTCTCCCGGAGCTCTGCTACATCACGTGGTATAGGCGGTACATACACCAGATCTTCAATGTGTCCCCACAGAAAAAAGTCACTCGGAGTCAGATCTGGTCATCGGGGTGATCCAACACACAGAAAGCTCGTTCCGCACCTGAATTCGCCGTGTTTGCGACCAGCACAGATTATCGGTAAATTACCAAACTACGCTGTGGCACTATACGTGAAAAAAAATCTTCTGGGTTTCTCTTCAAAATGACATATGTATGATGTCCGTATAATGTTCGGTTCTTGTGCAATAAATAATTGAAAGTGTTCCTGGGCTTTATGTATACCTTGTATATATGAAAATAAATAATAGTGAAAAGTTGTTAGTGAACAGAAAATTTGTATTTATACGAGGTTCACTCCAAAAGAAAAGCACACTATTTTTTTAATCCATCTTTTATTCTACATGTTTGAAAGTTTTACAGTGTGTAGATATCCCTTAGGAACAATATTTTTATTTCTCCACATAATTTCCATCCCTCTCAACTGCCTTACACCATCTTGTAAACAGCGACTGTATACCCGCACAGTAAAATTCTGGACCAACCTGTTAGAGCCACTGTTTGGCAGCGTGCACAAGGGAGTCATCATCTTCAAAGCTTGTTCCACGAAGAGAGTCTTTCAGTTTCCCAAAGAGATCCTAGTCACAAGGCGGGGGTGTTTCAGTATTATCCATCCAAGTTTTGTGATCGCTTCCATGGTTTTTTGACTGAAATGTGGCCGTGCACTGTCGTGCAACAGCAAAACATCCTGCTTTTGCCGATGTGGTCGAAGACAACTCAGTCGAGCTTGACGTTTCTTCATTGTCGTCACATATGCATCAGAATTTATGGTGTCCACAAGCAAGAGTCCTTCGGAATCGAAAAACACCGTACCCATAACTTTTCCAGCAGAAGGTGTGGTTTTGAATTTTTTTTCCTAGGGTGAATTTGCATGATGCCACTCCACTGATTGGCTCTTCGTCTCTGGCGAAAAATGATGGAGCCATGTTTCATCACCTGTCACAATTCTTCCAAGAAATTCATCTCCACCATTCTCGTACTGTTCCAAAAGTTCGCTGCATACTGATTTTCTTGTTTCTTTGTGAGCCACTGTCAACATCCTGGGAACCCACCTGGCACAAACCTGTTTTAAAGCCAACACTTTTAGTATTCTGCAAACACTTCCTTCCCCTATCCCAACGTAGCGTGACAATTCGTTCACTGTGATGCGTCTGTCAGCAGTCACCAATTCGTTAACTCTCTGCACATTGTCTGGAGTGTGTGCAGTACGAGGCCTGCCGCTGTGAGGACAATCCTCAATACTGCCGTGCCGCTTTCATCAGGTAACCTGCTTGCCCACCGACTAACTGTATTGCGATCGACAGCAGCATCTCCATACACCTTTTTCAACCTCTTATGGATGTTTCCCACTGTCTCGTTTTCACAACACAGGAATTCTATGACAGCACATTGCTTCTGACGAACGTCAAGTGTAGCAGCCATCTTGAAGACATGCTGTGACGGTGCTACTCTTGGGAAGAGGTTGAACTAAGTTTGAAAACAAGAGGGAAGGATGTATCTACACACTGTAAAAGTTTCAGACAAGCAGAATGAAAACTGTAGTTTTACAAAAATAGTGTGTATATATTTTGGAGTGACCCTCGTAGCTTATCGACTTATGATTAGAATACTACTACAGCATCTGAATTTGCAATGACAGTAAACATGGCTCAAGGTCAGAGAAAGAGGAGATGGATAGAGGGGTGGGAGGAAGTGGACATAGAGAGCAGAGGGTCGAGGTGATGGACAGAGAGGGTTGGGAGGGGAGGGGGCAGCAGAGAGAAGGGAGAGGAAAAGATGTACAGAAAAAGGGGTAAGGATTTGATGGAACAAAGAGAGGGGGAAGCAGAGGAGACAGGAGGAGATGGAGAGAGAGGGGGAGGAGAAGATGGTCAGAAAAAGGCGGGAGGAAGTGATGGACGGAGAGAGATGGAGAGAGGCAAGGGCAGAAGGAGATGGAGATAGAGAGGAGGAGAAGATGAGACGGGTAGAAGATGATGGATAGAGATGGCGAAGGAGGAGAAGATGGAGAAAGGGAGGGGAAGAAGGAAATGGACCGTGACAGGGGAGAGAGGGAAATTAGGACGTATATCCACTTCCAATACATATTTAGCAATTTTCCACTTAGCCACACTGAGCTACATCAATATGTGGTCGCGTCCATACTACTACCTTTGAATGTTTGTTGGTGGAGCTAGGTTCACCCTATTTATCTTATGAGACCTGATCTTTGAATCACCCTGTATATTAGGTTCAGTAATGGTCCTTTTTTTCTGTTTGAATTTTTCTCTCCGTTAAGATGACACTCTGTGTTATATTTATTAGGATCTCCAACTGACGACACGAGAAGAAGTGTCTCAGCTTAAGCTTTGATAGCTCCAGCTTGCTCTCTTCATCGGCAAACAACTTCGAGGAGCACAGATTGTCAAAGTAACTTTGTAGTGACGTCATGTTGTAAAGGCATGGGGTTTTGTAACTCCAAATGAACTGTCTGCTACAGTTCTGGTTCTTGATATTCTTTAGCTAGATAGCCTCTCTCTCCCAAAGACAGTCCTGTAACTTAATATGGCTTAATTAGAAATTTACTTAAAGAAAAAGCAACATCGCCTACTTAAGGGAAAGGCTGCCAATAATAATGGTGCTGCTGAATTGGTAATATTAAGCTCTTCAGGCCGTGTCTTGAATCAGACCAGATTCTGTTTACAGTTAATGTTGCAATGTGCGCAGGATGTGATCTACAGATTATAATAATAATAGTAATAATAATAATAGTATCGCGCCTGCTTTACGTGGATGACCTGAAGCTCTGTGGAAATTTTGATACTAACATATAGTCTCTAATTAATACAGCCTGAATCTTCAGAATGATATCAGAAAGAAATTCGGCTAAAGGACAAAATCACAGAAAGTGATGGCATCGAAATATCAAATGTACAAACTATCAGATACCACCGACAAGAAGCCCACAAATACGTAGGCATTTTGTAGCCGGACAACATCAAGAATGAGCATTTAAAAAATGTTGTCAACGGAGAATGCACTAAATGGACCAAAAAAATTCTGAAAAGCGAAGTCAGTGGCGACAATACCATCAAGACACTCAGTACCAGGACCATACACGTCATCAAATATACTGCAGGCATTCTGAACTGGACAGAAGTAGAGCTAGATAATCTGGACAGGAAAACAAGGAAAACCATGATGTTTCACCTAGTGCTCCACCATTGCAGTGGCGAAGGTGTATTTGTTCCAGAAGACCAGATATTCAAATTGTCGGAGATATAAAATGAAGCTGCATGCGAGATTGTTTGGACGAGACTCATTATGAAGGGTCGGCGTAAACTTATCATTGGGTCCTTCTACCAACCACCAGTCTCAAATACAAACGTAATTGGAAACCATAGAGAAAATCTCCCCCCCGTCGTACTGTCATTTTTGGAGGAGAATTAAATAACTTAACAATCGATGGGATAATTACAGTTATGTAAGCGGTGCGCATATAAGACATGCTGCAAAGTAATACTAAATGCTTTCTGTGAAAACTGTCTTGAACAAGTAGTTCTGGAGCCAATTCATGATGCAAATGTGAAAGTTCTAATGACAACAAATAGACTTGACCTCCTTCAGGATGTCCTTACTGAATGCGATATCAGTGATTATGAGACAGTCGTAGCTGCAACGATTGCTGAAGTACAAAGGGCAGCTGAAACAAGTAGGAATATTGACAAGATTTAAATGTCCAGTAAGTTAAATAAAGAGGGAGTCGTGTCATATCTCCAAGAGGAACTCAAAATATTTTTCTATGGTAAAAGAATGTGAAAAATTTGTGGCTAAGATTAAAATAGTGTTTGATCAATCACTGGATAGATATGTACTCATAAAGCAGATAATAATGGGAAGAACATTCCATGGTACACAGTCACTCTAAAGAAAATTTTTAGGGACAACGACTGCTGTATAACAGGATGGGTGACCATACGTTCCTATTAATCGGGACAGTCCCGTTTCTAAGCCTCAAAAATTTTCTCCGACTTTTTTTTTTTAATTTGTCGTTTGTCTCGATTTTCAAAAGATTATTTTAAAACATTTCCAAATCGGTTACAATATTTTGACATAGCAATATCAACACTTCGTGTTGCTTAAATAGACTATTTCCCTCTTAGATACACTATGTGATCAGAAGTATCCGGACACCCCCCAAAACATACGTTTTTCATATTAGGACCATTGTGCTGCCACCTACTACCAGGTACCTCAGTAGTCATTAGACATCATAAGAGAGCAGAATGGGACGCTCCTGTGGTCAGGAGATTGGGTGTCACTTGTGTCCTACGTCTGTACGCGAGAATTCTACACTCCTGAACATCCGTAGGTCCACTCTTTCCGATGTGATAGTGAAGTGGAAACGTGAAGGAACACGTAGAGCGCAAAAGTCTACAGGTCGACCTCGTCTGTTGACTGACAGAGACCGCCGACAGTTGAAGAGGCTCGTAAAGGTAATAGGCAGACATCTATCCAGACCATCACGCAGGAATTCCAAACTGCATCAGGATATACTGCAAGTACTATGACAGTTAGGCGGGAGGTGAAAAAACTTGGATATCATGGTCGAGCGGCTGCTCATAAGCCACACATCACGCCGGTAAATGCCAAACGACGCCTCACTTGGTGTAAGGAGCGTAAACATTGGACGATTGAACAGTGCAAAAACGTTGTGTGGAGTGACGAATCATGGTACACAAAGTGGCGATCCGATAGCAGGGTGTCGGTATGGCGAATGCCTGGTGAACGTCATCTGCCAGCGTGTGTAGTGCCAACAGCAAAATTCGGAGGCAGTGGTGTTATGGTGTGGTCGCGTTTTTCATGGAGGGGGCTTGCACCCCTTGCTGTTTTGCGTGGCACTATCACAGCACAGGCCTACATTGATGTTTTAAACACTTTCTTGCTTCCCACTGTTGAAGAGCAATTCGGGGATGGCGATTGCATCTTTCAACACGATCGAGCACCTGTACATGATACACGGTCTGTGGCGGAGTGATTACACGACATTAACATCCCTGTAATGGACTGGCCTGAACAGAGTCCTGACCTGAATCGTGAATCGTATAGAACACCTTTGGGATGTTTTGGAACGCCGACTTCGTGCCAGGCCTCACCGATCGACGTCGATACCTCTCCTCATTGCAGCACTTCGTGAAGAATGGGCTGCCATTCCCCAAGAAACCTTCCAGCACCTGCGAGAGTGGAAGCTGTCATCAAGGCTAAGGTTGGGCCAACATCATATTGAATTCCAGCATTACCGATGGAGGGCGCCACTTGTAAGTCATTTTCAGCCAGGTGTCTGGATACTTTTGATCACATAGTGCACATGGAATGTCCGAGTTTTCTATATTCTCATGGATGCTACTCCCAGTATCCCCAAATAGTCAGTAGTTGAAAATATTTTAATGTGGCTAAAAGAAAAGAATATTTTCGTAAACGACAGTCCCTTATTTGATGACTTAGTTCACATTCAGTCATTTGTAAAACAAGTGGAAACAGAGTGTGAACACTGGAATCAGTGGATGGCACATGAAAAATGGTATAGGTCCTTTAGTTCTTGCAAATGTAATGTACAGTTCAGAGAATCGCTTAATATAGCGCAGTATTTCTTTTCACTTCCTATCCACAATGTAAATGTGGAAAGAGTTTGCAGTTAACTAGTCGCGTGAATAGTTGAGAGGAATATATTTACTGTGAGGACTGTTAGGTGTATTTTACTGACCTGTTTGAAATTCAGTAAATTTAATGGTAGTAATTTATATTCATACCTATTAGGCAAACCTGAGCTGCAGAATGAGATATCATCTAAGAAGAAATATGGTTGCAGTATGGAATCCACAAGAACATAAATTCCTTGTGCTCATTAAAAACTTTTTTCCTGTCGTGATTGTTACTTTATGTCTTTCTACGTTCTGTATTATGAACGTTACATTTCGTAGTAAATAAATTTCTGAAATCTTGCTATACAATTTTTCCATTTTATATATAATATCATAATTACAAACGATATTTAACGGGAGATTCAACGTTGTCCCACTTTTGGCCAAGAAAAGATGTGAAAATACCCCTTATGTCCAAGGAAATAATGGCAAACCTAATAACAGATGTAAATGAAACTAAAGCTTGAAGCCTTCGATGAATAGCGTAGCAGAATGCTATCGAAAGATCTCTCCCAAAACCCAAAATTATTCTCGTCAAATGTAAAGGCTGCCATAGGTATAAAAGTTAAAATCCACACACGCAAAGATGGCATAGGAAACGAAATTGATGGTAGAAAAACAAAAGCAGAAATGCTGAAATCCATTGTTAGATGTTCCGTCACTAAGTAAGATGCAGAAGTACTACAGCAGTTTCATTCTTGCATCACTGCAGAGATGAGTGATGTAGATATTACTGTCAGTGGCAGTCAGAAACAGCTGAAATCCCAAAAATTGAATAAAACTCCAGGGACCAATGGAATTCCTGTCAGAGTCTGTACCGAGCCGGCAATTGTGGCCAAGCGGTTCTAGGCGCTTCAGTCTGGAACCGCGCGAGGCTACGTTCGCAGGTTCGAATCCTGCCTCGGGCATGGATTTGTCTGATGTCCTTAGGTTGGTTAGGTTTAAGTAGTTCTAAGTTATAGGGGACTGATGACCTCAGATGTTAAGTCCATAGTGCTCAGAGCCATTTGCACCGATCTGTACCAAATGCGCAGCTGAGTTAGTTCTCATTTTAACAGTAATCTACCAGCAAGCATCAGTCGTGGTCAGAACAGAACTGTGCGTAGTAGTGGATCCATTATGTCGGAGCTACGTGAATTCGAATGTGGGTAAACTGTTGGTGCTGGTATGGTAGGTGCTTCCATAACCAAGATAGCCGAAGTGTTTGGTGTTTCAAGAGGCACCGTATCGAAGATTTATACCGTACGGAAAGTACACGGTAAACATCATCAATTAAATCACAACGCCAACGAAAGTGTGACGTGTTGTTGTTGTTGTGATCTTCAGTCCTGAGACTGGTTTGATGCAGCTCTCCATGCTGCTCTATCCTGTGCAAGCTGCTTCATCTCCCAGTACCTACTGCAGCCTACATCCTTCTGAATCTGCTTAGTGTATTAATCTCTTGGTCTCCCTCTACGGTTTTTACCCTCCACGCTGCCCTCCAATACTAAACTGGTGATCCCTTGATGCCTCAGAACTTGTCCTACCAACCGACCCCTTCTTTTAGTCAAGTTGTGCCACAAACTGCTCTTCTCCCCAATTCTATTCAATACCTCATCATTAGTTATGCGATCTACCCATCTAATCCTCAGCATTCTTCTGTAGCACCACATTTCGAAAGATTCTATTCAGTTCTTGTCCAAACTATTTATTGTCCATGTTTCACTTCCATACATGGCTACACTCCATACAAATACTTTCAGAAACGACTTCCTGAGACTTAAATCTATACTCGATGTTAACAAATTTCTCTTTTTAAGAAACGCTTTCCTTGCCATTGTCAGTCTACATTTTATATCCTCTCTACTTCGACCATCATCAGTTATTTCGCTCCCCAAATAGCAAAACTCATTTACTACTTTAAGCGTCTCATTTCCTAACCTAATACCCTCAGCATCACCCGACTTAATTCGACTACATTCCATTATCCTCGTTTTGCTTTTGTTGTGTTCGTCTTATATCCTCCTTTCAAGACACTGTCCATTCCGCTCAACGGCTCTTCCAAGTCCTTTGCTGTCTCTGACTGAATTACAATGTCATCGGCGAATCTTAAAATTTTTATTTCTTCTCCATGGATTTTAACACCTACTCCGAATTTTTCTTTTGTTTCCTTTACTGCTTGCTCAATATAAAGATTGAATAACATCGGGGACAGGCTACAACTCTGTCTCACTCCCTTCCCAACCACTGCTTCCCTTTCATGCCCCTCGACTCTTATAACTGCCATCTGGTTTCTGTACATATTGGTAATAGCCTTTCGCTCCCTGTCTTTTACTTATGCCACATTCAGAATTTGAAAGAGAGTATTCCAGTCAACATTGTCAAAAGCTTTCTCTAAGTCTACAAATGCTAGAAACGTAGGTTTGCCTTTTCTTAATCTAGCTTCTAAGATAAGTCGCAGGGTCAGTATTGCCTCACGTGTTCCATTATTTCTACGGAATCCAAACTGATCTTCCTCGAGGTCGGCTTCTACCAGTTTTTCCATTCGTCTGTAAAGAATTCGCGTTAGTATTTTGCAGCCGTGACTTATCAAACTGATAGTTCGGTAATTTTCACATCTGTTAACAGCTGCTTTCTTTGGGATTGGAATTATTATATTCTTCTTGAATTCTGAGGATATTATTCCTGTCTCATACATTTTGCTCACCAGATGGTAGAGTTTTGTCAGGACTGGCTCTCCCAAGGCTGTCAGTAGTTCTAATGGAATGTTGTCTACTCAGGTCTTTCAGTGCTCTGTCAAACTCTTCACGCAGTATTATATCTCTCATTTAATCTTCATCTACGTTCTCTTGCATTTCCGTAATATTGTCTTCAAGTACATCGCCCTTGTATAGACCCTCTATATACTCCTTCCACCTTGCTGCTTTCCCTTCTTTGCTTAGAACTGGGTTTCCATCTGAGCTCTTGATATTCATACAAGTGGTTCTCTTTTCTTCGAAGGTCTCTTTAATTTTCCTGTAGGCAGTATCTATCTTACCCCTAGTGAGATAAGCATCTACATTCTTACATTTGTCCTCTAGCCATCTAATATAAGTTCTTGTGATGCGAAAACGTGATGCTGAAGCCATAAAACCTGGGCTATGAAACAATGGTAGAATGTCATATGGGCGGATGAGTCTCGCTTAGCTCTGTTTCTTACTTCTGACCGAGTTTAGTGGCGAGGATGAAACATGACATGGGTTCGGTGATGATTCGGGCAGCCTCATTGTGGTATTCCATGGGTCCCATAGTTACCCTTCAAGGTCACGTTACTGCCAAAAATTATGTGATCATTTTGGCTAATCAGCTAAATCCAATGTTACAATGTTTGTTCCCCAGTGGTCATACTGTGTTCCAAGACGACAAGGTCCTTGTTCAGTAAGCTCGAACGTCCAGGATTGGTTTTGTGATTACGAGGATGAGTCGTCACATCTCCCTTGATTACTATAGTCCCCACCCAGATCTCAATATTATTGAGCCTTTATGGTCTTTTTGGAGAGAAGGGTGCGTGATCGCTACACACCCTCATCATCGTTACCTCAATTTGGCACTATTTTTCAGGAAGGAGGGTATGAGATTTCCTTGAAAATCGTGAAAGAACTGTGTTTGCCCATTACAAGATGACTGGAAGCTGTTCTGAATGCCAAACGGTTTTCCTACACTGCATTAGGCATGATAAAGTGTTGTGTTTTTTGTTTCCATATTTTGTCCACTCCCTGTAGTTCCGACACGTTGTAAGTAGTCTGTTAAGGTTTTTATGTTGGTAACGCCACGTAGCGCTGTGTATGAAAATCACTGACTGTGCTGTGTGCACTCTGTGGCTGGTTGGACTCATTGTTGGAATATTCGCTGTGTAGTGTTGGACAGTTGGATGTGAACAGCCAGCAGTGGTGGATGTGGAGAGAGAGATGCCGGAGTTTTGAGAGGTTACTATAAGCAGACGATCTGGACGTGAGTCCGCCAGAAAAAGGAAATTTGTAAAGATGGATGTCATGAATTGATAGATATATATATGATGACTTTTGAACATTATTAAGGTAAATACTTTGTTTGTTCTCTATCAAAGTCTTTCAGTTGCTAACTATGCCTATCAGTAGTTAGTGCCTTCAGTAGTTAGAATCTTTTATTTAACTGAAAGTATTGGCGCTCGCTTATTGGAGCAGTTCAAGTAATGAAGATTTTTGTGAGGTAAGTGATTCATGAAATGTATAGGTTATTGTTAAAGTGCGCGTCATATATCTTGGCGGCCGAGTTTAGGTTCGTTCTGCGCATCTGACGTCACAAAACACAGTCAGCCAATGAACAGAGAACGACGTTGCCAGATCTCGACTGCAGTGCAGAGCACGGACGAGTGTGTTCAGTTTTAGAAACGTTCAGTCATAAATAAAGTAATTGAACAAAAGCAATGTCTTGATAGCAGACTTTCTTTTATAGAAAGTTTGGAAAAAGCATTCTTTATACCAATTGCTTCATATTC
Organism: Schistocerca nitens; assembly: GCF_023898315.1. Taxonomy (NCBI): domain Eukaryota; kingdom Metazoa; phylum Arthropoda; class Insecta; order Orthoptera; family Acrididae; genus Schistocerca; species Schistocerca nitens. The sequence continues at coordinate 213,113,088 of NC_064617.1, forward strand.
TATTAATTAATTAAACCAAACAACCAATAAGCCTCCTAATTTAGGCGACAGCAAGGAAAGGTGTTTGTATCATTCTCACTAATCGCTTTTCGCAATAAAGAACAGCGGTAATTGTTTGTTTCCTATTGTACTTCGACGAAGCGTGAGTAATTCATAGTCATACCAACAGTGTTAATAAGTAGTTGCGTGAGGTGTTAGAGTCCTTATGGAGTTACACTGTTCGATGAGCTGAGGTAGCGGAACGGTTAAGGTGTTGGGCTGCAAAGTGAAAGGTTATGAGTTGAAGCCTTGTGTGGTGCTTAATATTTTCTTTATTTAAAAACAATATTGGAGTGCCTTACTTCACGAATTTTATTAGTTTGAATGAATTTTCTAGTGCTTTGCCTCTTCATTAACTTTTTCGCTGCTGCAGACACGTGCTCCCCGCATTCCGCGCTGTGCGCGATTTTGTCATCACTGCACTTCTCGCCTGTGCAGACACATGGTGTTCCCACTGCTTTGCCACACTTATCATTCGATTTCACAAAAACTATTTGGCCAAAAAATTTGATTTTTACACGTCTTCTTGACTGATACCTTCCCCCCATAAATGACTTAATTTTGTTTTGATGTGCAGCATTAAATGTAGTAAACCATTGCACGAAATTTTGAAGAGTTTGCAGAGGTAAAAGTCCATAGCGTATACTTTCCGTATGGTCGATTTCAGTTGCCACAATGTTGAGAATGAAATGTGGACAAGATACCTAAATTTCATACAGTATTTACTGTATAACAATATCTCATTTAATTTAAGTACCACATAGGTGTCGTATATAATATTGAGAAATATTCCGTCTTTCGCGACTGTAATAAAAGTTTTATTTACACAGGGCGCGTTTGGCTTTATTTTAAAGCACTTCCATCGGTGAAAGGTATGGCACATACACAATGGTATTCATGTTCTATTTCTTGTTTTTGTTCCACAGTCGCAGTTTTACCAATGGTATTGAAATATATCCCTCTTCTGCAACTGTAATAAGCGACGTATTTAACCAGACGCGTTTCTCTCTTTTGAAGCATCATAAGAGGACTGTATTTTGTGTCCTCCATTGCCAAGTCACCTTTCGTAGTTTTGTGCTGTGGTAGCACAATATTCAACATTTGTGTTGGCTCATCAGTGTTTTAGCAAATAAATGCTGTTTGTGTGTGCCAAATTATATTTGACATAGCTCTGAGCACTTCACTGACAGACGGTACATTGAAGTCCTAATGTTTTTGTAAGTCCACAGTTTTGTTTAATGTATTTTGTCTACTTCCTTTTGATTGATTGAAGTGCTTTGAAATAAAGCCAAACGTGCCCAGTGTAAGTAAAACTTTTGTTACAGTCGCGAAAGGTGGAATATTTCTCAATATTACATACGACACTTATGTGGTACTTAAATCAAATGAAATATATAGGTATCTTGTCCACATTTCATTCTCAACATTGTGGCAACTAAAATCGACCATCCGGAAAGTATACTCTATGGACTTTGCCTCTGCAAACTCTTCAAAATTTCGTGCAATGGTTTACTATATTTAATGCTGCATAATAACTGCGTTGAACATCGAAACAAAATTAAGTCATTTATGGGGGGAAGGTATCAGTCAAGAAGATAGGTAAAAATCTAATTTTTGAGCCAAATAGTTTTTGTGGAATCGAATGATAAAGAGTGTCAAAGCAGTCGGAAAACAATGTCTGCACAGGCGAGCAGTGCAGTGACAAAATCGCCCACAGCGCGGAATGCAGGGAGCACGTCTTTGTAGCAGCGAAAGGGTTAATGCGGCCGTGGTGGCTTTACTTCATGAACTGCGCGCTCCCCCATAAACGTAAGCTTGCGAACTATGCTATACTATGGCGCTGCTTCTCTTGGCGCGTGCGTCGTGTGCAACTGGCAACGCAGCAATCTCCCGCGTCTAGGCGGGCATGCGCGAGCCGCCAAGATAAAAGAATTCAACTATAGTCAGGGTCATTCTTTTGTAGGGATTATTGAAAGTCAGGTTGCGTTGCGCTAAAAATATTGTGTGTCAGTTTAGTGATGATCAGAATAAGTAAAGAGAGAACTGTCTGAGTACGTACAGTTTTGCTCAGCTGTTTGAAAATCAAATTACGTAGAAGTTTCCAGCACAATAAATATAATTTTCCAAAGGGGACGTTTCAACGTCTGAAACAATTTAAACCAAAGTTGTTACACGACTTAGTGCTGGTGAGAACATGGAACACACTGCCCAGCGCCTCTGTTTGTGAATGCGTGAATGGGCGAGAAAAGGTGGAGAATGAAAGCCTGGTACAGTTCCAACCAACCTTGTTGCGTATATGACTCTCTTGAGGAATATTATGTTAGCGTAAGACACTCCCAGCACCATAACGGAAAGGATGTAGATGTGATGAGGATGACTGTTAAAATTAATCGAAAACTCAATACATTAGCATCGAATACGCGTCCTTTGGGTTTTTGGGAGTCCTATTATTTTGAAAGGTTTCTAAATCTCATATTTTATTGGGACGCTGCAGGTAGCACGAGTATTCCTTAAGCAACAATGCAGATTATGGCAGCACCGAGTGAGAAGCTGTTTCCGACGCAACCACTAGTAACGGATGTACAGTTGACGTGGTAGTGAGTCAGTACAGTAAGGAGATGTAAGTGAGCCATTAAAATAGTCTTGTCTAGTAATCTATACGTCTGGGAGCACTCAATACTCAGGCGCGAAACCTAAAACTTTTCTTTAATGAATATTCGTTATTAGAGTCTACTTTCGACAGAGTCAATGCTAGGAGGAATCTAGTTGTCAGTAAAGCTTTGATACTAAAATACCACTACGCAGTAATCCCGTTAAATTTGAAAACAAATGAAAATTATTCAATTACCCATCACATACGAATACCTAAAAAGTTATACAAGGTATGCACGAGGCTTCTACTGCTCGCCAATCTCGTCAGTCGGCGACTAGGTGTTACCCGAATCTGTTCTCAGTACTGGTCGTCCTAACCATGCTCTCGATCGTGATGCTTTGTTTCTCCTATTTAACTATAAACTGTTTTATGATGTCCGTTAATAAATGCTCTGTAATGGCGACCTGGGATATACCGGGTGGTTATAATTAAGCTTTCCCTATTTAACATGTTATAACAGGGAAACTAATTACGGTACGAGTACCAAACATGGTATCATTGATGTCCAGATTATGGGGTGCACGATTTCCACACATCACAATGCCACCGCCAAGTTCCAACCGTGGCCATCAGGTGCCGTGACCAGTCATCGTGATTGATAGTCTTACACCCCCCCAGGGGGTCCACAACTCTTTTGTGGATACGTGCGTAGCAAGCACAGAACCCCGAGCTAATGTGGCCCTCCTTCCTTTCCAGGCTGCATACCTTCCTTTTCCGCATCCTTCCCTATCCCGCATCTTCGCCCCCCCTCCCCTCACCTCTGGCTCTTTCCTTCCCTTTCTCCCCCTCTGGGATTATGGTTTGTGCCTGCGTCCGGAGACGGACGCTCGTAAATGTAACGCATTCTTCGCCTTCTCTGCTTGTATGTCTTCATCATTCCTTTGTCCTTCTCTTTTCCTTACCTCTTCTCTTTACCCTATTCTCCGCTGCGGCGTTTGAGACCTCTCTTCTTCCGTTTCTTTGTTTTTCCCTTTCTCTTTCTTCCTCCCTGTGCATGTCTGAAGGCCGACCCACGCATTTTCGTGCGTAGCCGGTGACGGGGTAACGCGTAATTCCCCGCCCCGGGTAGACAGGTAGGACACGTACGTACCCCCTGGTAATGGCCAGGCCCAGGGAGGGGTGATTACCCGAGCTGATACCTTCCGGAAGTGCCGATTGGTCCCTCCGTCCGTTTGTCGGGAGGTGTGACCTGAGGTGTGAACAATCACCTAAGGCGGGAGTGCCCTCAGAGAGGGCCCCCACAAGGGAGGAGCGCGCTATCGGAGACGCCGGTAATCATGGGGAATTCTTCCGCAATGGTTTCCTCATCTTCCACTATGTCTGCTCACAAGCGTAAGTTCACTGAGTCTCAGCCACAGACAGTTCTTCTATCGTTGCCACAGTTCCTTGTTGTTTCTCGGTCTGACGAAGGTCACGACTTCTCCACGGTCAACCCTTTCATTATACAGAAAGGTGTCGACGCAATTGCAGGTCCTGTAAAGTCTTGTTCCAGATTACGGAATGGCACCTTGTTGTTAGAAACAGTCAGTGCCCTCCAGGCACAAAAATTGCTGCGTACTTCACTGCTCCACACCTTCCCTGTCCGGGTTGAAGCGCAGCGCACTTTAAATTCCTCACGTGGAGTCGTTTATACACGCTCCCTCGACGGATTGTCTCACGAAGAAATTCAGCACTACCTGTCTGACCAGGGCGTAACGGCTGTTCATAGAATTATGAAAAGGGTTGACACGAACATCATTCCAACCCGTACTGTCTTCTTGACATTTGACAAAGTTCAACTCCCATCGAAAATCAAAGCAGGCTATGAGATAATTTCCGTTCGCCCTTACGTCCCAAACCCTACGTGTTGCTATCGGTGTCAGCGGTTCAATCACACCAGCCAGTCCTGTTCCAATCCGGCCAAATGTGTTACGTGTGGCAAGGATGCCCATGAGGGTGCTTGTCCACCTCCACCCCCTCGTTGCATCAATTGTATGGGTGACCACGCTGCTTCCTCTCGAGATTGCCCCATTTTTAAAGACGAAAAGCTCATTCAGGAAATCAGAGTGAAGGAAAAGGTGTCGACCTTTGCTGCTCGAAAATTATTCGCCAGTCGACAGCCCACCGTGCCTCAGACAGGAAAATACAGCACTGTCCTTGCTTCTCCTCGGCCAACAAAGGAGGCAGCCACACAGACTTGCGACCTCACCGTTAGTGCCACGGTCGTCAGATCGGCCAGCGCAATGATCGCCCGTTCAACCTCACCACTTTCGCCTGCCCACTCTATGGCCCACCCTTCATCGGGTTCTGCTAAATCTCGAGCCCAAAAGTCAGACACCAAGACTTAGAAAAAAGAGCATACTCGTGAATATTTTTTACGTACCCCAACTTCACAACCATCGGTTCCTCCTTCATCTAAACATCATGTTTCCAAGAAGGGTAATAAGAAACCCAGTTCATCTCCTTCTCCGCCAAGGCATGTCTCATCTACAGCACCACCTGGCGGAAATCGCCCTCGGCCGTCTTCTGTGTCGCCGAGGCGCACTGCTGGCGGCCGATCAACCGACCGATCGCTGGTGGCAGGAGCTGCTCCTGAACAACCTATGGATCAGGATCTTCTGCCTTCGGCTGAATGCCATTCCATGCTGTCGGTCGCAAGCTCTGAGCAGTCGTTGAGTTGACGGCAACCTTGGTCACATTCCTCCATTTTCTGTTCACCCTATGTCCATTATCCACTGGAATATCCGCGGCATTCGAGCCAATCGGGATGAATTGTCGATCCTCTTACGATCCTACTCGCCGGTCATCTTCTGTCTTCAGGAAACAAAGCTGCGTCCCCATGACCGCCTTGTTCTCCCCCATTTTCAGTCCATCCGATTTGATCTCCCCTCTGTAGAAGGCACTCCAGCCCATGAGTCCTCACTCATGATTCTTCTCCATGATACTCTCCATTATCACCCAATCCCCTTAAACACTTCCTTCCAAGCTGTCACTGTCCGTCTTTCCCTTTCTGGATATACTTTTTCTCTTTGTACTGTATACATTCCATCGTCCACACCAATGGCACGAGCTGATCTCCTTCATCTTCTTGGTCAGCTTCCACCCCCTATTTGCTGGTTGGGGACTTCAATGCCCACCACCCGCTTTGGGGATCTCCACATCCTTGTCCACATGGCTCACTATTGCTGGACGTCTTCCACCAAGCGCATCTAGTTTGCCTCAACACTGGGGTCCGTACATTTTTGTCTGCCTCCACGAGAAATTTCTCTCATTTGGACCTTTCGGTCGGTACTGTTCCGCTAGCTCGGCGCTTCGAATGGTTCGCCCTTGATGATACACACTCGAGTGACCACTTTCCATGTGTCCTTAGACTGCAGCCTCAACTGCCATATATGCGCCCGCGACGATGGAAGTTTGCCCAAGCCGATTGGCCACTTTTTTCGTCTCTAGCGACATTCGATGACCGTCACTTTCCTAGCGTCGACGATGAGGTCACACATATTACAGACGTTATTCTTACAGCTCCGGAACGTTCAGTACCACGCACCTCCGAATTGCCCCGGCGCCCCCCAGTTCCTTGGTGGAACTAGGCATGCCGTGATGCAATACGTGAGCAGCGACGTGCTCTTCGCGTTTTCCGCCACCATCCTACTTTGGCCAACTGTATCCGCTATAAGCAGTTCCGTGCGCGATCCCGTCGCGTTATCCGCGATAGCAAGAAGGGAAGCTGGAAATTCTTTATTAGCTCATTTAACACCTTCACTCCCTCCTCGGAAGTTTGGAGTCGGATTCGACGGTTATCAGGCGCGCCTAGTTTCTCTCCGGTCTCTGGGCTCACTGTCGCGCGTGATACGTTAGTGGACCCCGTCGCAATTTCTAACTCATTGGGTCAACACTTTGCTGAGATTTCTAGCTCTTCAAATTACCCGCCAGCGTTTCTCCCGAAGAAACGTGCAGCGGAAGTGCAACCTCTTGCTTTCTTCTCTCAAAATCGCGAAAGCTATATACTGTTTTCTCCATGCGGGAACTCCAACATGCACTCTCTTCTTCTCGCTCCTCCGCCCCAGAACCGGACGGTATCCACATCCAAATGTTGCTGCATTTATCAACCCATAGTCTGCGTTACCTCCTTCGCCTTTATAATCGAATTTGGACCGACAGTGCTTTTCCCAGACGGTGGCGGGAAGCTATCGTCGTTCCTGTTCCGAAACCTGGAAAGGACAAACATCTCCCCTCTAGCTATCGCCCCATTTCTCTCACGAGTAGTGTATGTAAGGTTTTGGAGAGTATGGTGAATTGCCGTTTAGCTTGGTGGCTGGAGTCCCGCAGTCTTTTAACACCTGCCCAATGCGGTTTCCGAAAGCATCGTTCTGCAGTTGACCATCTTGTTGCTCTCTCCACTTATAACTCCGGAAACGCCAAACAGTAGCAATATTTTTTGATCTGGAGAGAGCATACGATACCTGTTGGAGGACAGGCATCCTCCGCACACTGTTCTCTTGGGGCTCTCGAGGTCGGCTGCCCCTTTTTCTTCGCGAATTTATGGCAGAGCGCACATTTAGAGTGCGGGTGAACACTACTCTCTCCCGTACTTTCTCCCAAGAAAACGGGGTACCCCAGGTCTCCGTGCTAAGTGTTGTACTGTTTGCCATTGCCATAAATCCAATTATGGACTGTCTCCATCCTGATGTCTCGGGCTCCCTCTTTGTGGACGGTTTTGCGATCTACTACAGCTCTCAACGGACCAGCCTTCTTGAACGACGTCTTCAAGGATGTCTCGATCGCCTCCACTCTTGGAGCATCGAAACCGGCTTCCGTTTTTCTCCCAGTAAGACCGTTTGTGTTAATTTTTGGTGACGTAAGGAGTTTCTTCCACCCTCCTTCCATCTAGGACCTGTCAACCTTCCGTTTTCGGACGTCGCTAAATTCTTGGGTCTTATGATTGACAGAAAACTGTGCTGGTCCTCCCACGTTTCCTATCTTTCGGCTCGCTGTCTGCTATCCCTCAACACCCTCCGTGTCCTGAATGGTACCTCCTGGGGAGCGGACCGAGCGGTCCTTCTCCGCCTCTATCGCGTCTTAGTGCGCTCGAAATTGGACTATGGAAGCATAGTTTACTCCTCTGCTCGGCCGTCTATTCTTCGGCGTCTCGACTCTATCCACCACCGTGGATTACGTTTAGTGTCTGGCGTTTTTACACCAGCCCTGTGGAAAGCCTTTATGCTGAGACTGCTGAACCTCCGCTGTCCAATCGGTGAGCAGTCCTTCTGAGTCGTTTTGCTAGCCATTTGTCTTCCATGTCTGCTAATCCAGCCCATGACATTTTTTTCGACGCCTCCTTGGATGTAGGGTATGCAGGCCGCCCTTCCTCCCTACTACCACTGGGAGTCCGCTTCCGTCAACTGCTTCATTCTCTTTCCTTCCGCTTGCCTAAAACCTTCTTGACAACTTGGGGTACAGCACCGCCTTGGCTCCGTCCCCGGATCTGCCTGCTCCGTGACCTTTGTCAATTTCCCAGGGATGGTACCCCTTCACTTGTTTATCGTCGGGCATTTGCTGCTCTATGTGCACAAATGAAGGAAGCCACATTTATTTACACTGATGGCTCGAAAACATCGTTAGGTGTAGGGAGTGCCTATATTGTTGGCGACACCCCAAATCGATTTCGGCTTCCCGACCAGTGTTCGGTTTATACTGCGGAGCTTTACGCTGTTCTCCAGACTGTCCAATACATCCGCCGCCATCAGCGGATACAGTATGTTATTTGTTCAGATTCTCTCAGCTCTCTCCTCAGTCTCCAAGCTCTCTACCCTGTCCACCCTCTGGTCCACCGGATTCAGGACTGTCTGCGCTTGCTCCGCCTGGGGGGCGTCTCGGTGGCGTTCCTCTGGCTCCCAGGACACGTTGGTATCTGTGGAAATGAGGCGGTCGATATAGCGGCCAAGTCTCTGTTCTTCGGCCAGCTATTCGATCGATTCCCTTCGCCGATCTACGGAGCGTTTTATGTCGTCGTGTTGTTCTTTTATGGCATGCACACTGGTCGAAACTTCCCCATAATAAATTGCGGGACGTGAAAGCTCTTCCCTGTGCTTGGACCTCTTCCTCCCGAACGTGTCGTCGGGAGGAGGTAATTGTAACTAGACTCCGGATAGGGCACTGTCTTTTTACCCATCGACATCTGTTAAGCGGTGATCCTCCCCCACTCTGTCCCCACTGCTCTCAGCTGTGGACGGTGACACCTTTTAATTGAGTGCCCCTATTTTACTCCGTTACGCGCCCGTCTACAGCTGTCGCCTGATATATCGTCCATTTTAGCAGATGACACGCGCTCGGCCGATCGCGTTCTCGAGTTTATTAGTGCCAGTGAGATGACGTCAGTCATTTGAAGCTTTTTTTGGGGACAACCAACCCCTTTCTGTAGTGGATTTTTAAACTTTCCTTCTGCTTTTAGTTTCTCCAATTTTTTGAGTTTCGTTCCCATTGCTGCTGGTTTCCATTTTCGTTTTTTACTGTTTCCTAAGTCACGGACCGGGCGCTAATGACCATAGCAGTTTTGCGCCCTAAAACCAAAACCAAAACCAAAACAAAATAATCTTACACACCTGACCAGTCGCAGTGCACTTGTTGACATGTCTATAGGAGCTTGGACAAAAGGAGCTGGGCATTGTTGGTGAAGCTCTATTGCACTGGGCAACAAAAATATAATTTTTTTTATTTCGAGCATTTCATGAGACAATTCCTACTCATTTTGGGTCGAGAGAAACAAATATGGCAGTGAAAAATTTTTATTAGCTCTAGTTTCTATGATATACACAAGGTGGAAGTATTACATATTAACGGATTGAGAGGAAAGGATACATTTTAATTACATACTTGCTAACAACAATGAAATTGCATTTGATTTTTTTAACTGGAAATTACATGCTAAGAGTTCTAAATTGCTGGAAAAATACTTCGCAGATGGTCGTGTCTGAAGAGAATCATGTGGTGGCCTATTGACTTCGTCGTCTTTTAGCTTGCGTCATGTAATGGAGTTCCGCAGAATCCCTACACAAAGACCAACAGTGATCCGCAAGCATTACTTCATTCCAACGGCCCTGATATCTTTGTTCCATAACAGAAATGTCCTGATGGAGTCTCTCACCATGTTCATTACTAACAGCTCCACAACTAGGAGGGAAAAAGGAGCACTGTCACCAAATGCTTCTAGTTGACACCTCTTTTGTTGGCTAAAAATCGATGAACAACACAATTGGAGGCTTCCCAAGCTCCCTTTTCTTTCCCCTCCAAAACTTGGTCAAATGCAGGATCCTTTACAAGTTTTCTTATTTGTGGTCCGACAAAAATGCCTTCCTTAACTTTTGCATCACTTAATTTCGAAAATTTCTCTCTTATGTACTTAAAGGCCCGTCCTTCTCGGTTCATAGCTTTGACAATGTTTTTCATCAAACCCAGCTTGATATGCAGGGGTGGAAGAAGAACGTCTTTTGGGTCCACAAGAGGCTTGGCAACGACATTTTTCTCGCTAGGGTGAAGATTTCTTGCAAAAATTGTTCAAATGGCTCTGAGCACTATGGGACTTAACTTCTGAGGTCATCAGTCCCCTAGAACTTAGAACTACTTAAACCTAACTAACCTAAGAACATCACACACATCCATGCCCGAGGCAGGATTCGAACCTGCGACCGTAGCGGTCACTCGGTTCCAGACTGTAGCGCCTAGAACCGCACGGCCACTCCGGCCGGCGATTTCTTGCAGGCCAGTCTTCTTTAATATAATGGAATTTCCTATCTCTACTGTCCCACATACATAAGAAGCAGCAATGCTTTGTGTAACCCAGTTGCATTCCTAAGAGTATGGCAATGACTTTTAGATCACCACAGATTCATGATATTTAATTGAGTACAAGAGAGCTGTCATATTTGCATATGTCTCCTTCATGTGAACGGCATGACCAACAGGAATAGATGAAAGAAGGTTCCCGTTGTGAAGTAACACAGCTTTCAAACTAAGCTTGGAGGAGTCTATGAATAGCCTCCATTCAGTTGGATCATGGTTCAAATTCAAAGATTTCATCAAGCCATTAATGTCGCATCAAACAACAAGACTATTTTTCTTCTCAAAAAAGGGAAGCAGTTCCATGTGACGCTTTTGTGTACTGTGAGATTCTCACATCACTTTGGAGAAGATTCCATTGCTGTAGTCGAGACCCAAGAATTTCTGCATTTTCCTTTGACAGGCCAACGTCTCTAATGAAATCAATCAATTCCGCTTGACTCAGTCTGTGCGGTTTATCATCTTTTCCCTCAAAATCAGGGTCATGGGATGTGGAAGGGCTGTTTGGTTCTTCTTGTTCCACACTGTCTTTATTTTCTACTTCAAGCACACAATGTTTGGGTGGAGTATGAACTGGTAAACTATCCGAATGTGGAATGGGTCGAATAGCAGATGGAAGATTCGGGTACTGAACTGTTCTTCTTTTCTTCATAGACAATCCTACCTTTATAGGTGGAGTCAGGCAGAAATAGCAGCCATCTGTATGGTTTGTAGGCTTCCGCCAAACCATAGGGACAGGGAAAGCCATAGATCGTTTCTTCTTTTTCAGCCATTCTCACAGTGTAACTAAACATGCGTTGCAACATATATGTGGAGCCCAAAATTTATCCTGGTCCCCTACTTTCATACCGAAATAATACTGATAGGCAGTCTTTACTAGAGGCGTCAGATTGCGTGTCTGTGAGAAAAATGTTATTTCACCACAAATATAACAAAAGTTATTCACCATATTTACACATTTTTGTGCCATTTTTACAAATTTAACACTTAAAAAGGCCTCACGAACCAGAAATTTTGCATTAATTTGAGTAGAAACTACATGTAATTCACAGTCACAGCAACAGTATCTATGTTTATGACTTGCAAACAGCTGAAGAGCATTTGTGTTTTGTTATTTGACAGGTGTGCCAACTCCCAAAAAAAAAAAAATTCCCCCAAATTTAAGATTTCCCTCTAAAAAATGAAATGTCACTTTATCTTCAAAACAAGAGCTAATCTGTCATTTTTATGGTGATTTTTGAATGCAGCAGATGGAAATACATGTAAATTTACTATTTTTAAGCCCGAAACATTTTCATTGTTGCCCAGTGTTATCAAAACAACAGCAATGCTATAGCTGCACTTCGAGAATATCGCAGGCTGAAAGGATTAATGATGCGTCCTCTTTCTCCACTTGCAGTGCCGAACATAATGAAGTAGTTCGAATCAAATGGAGAACTGAGCGTGGCTCTGGGAAGAGGCCGAAGACCGGTTGCACCACAGGTGGTTGATGAAATCGTTGCTGCTATGGCAGACAACGCTGCGCATTTCCCGATCTTCAGGCAGTGCGCGTCCTGTGTCACGACAGTTGAACATCCCATGATCCATTGTACGGAAGGTGCTCCGAACCATTCTCAAATGGTATCCATACAAGATCTATATCGTACAGCAGCTTGCACCGTAGGACGCACAACGACGTGTTGACTGTGCTCTCCACTTTCTCGCAAGGATTGAAGTTGACGAGGGCTGGCCCCGGACCATCCTATGGACATACGAAGCTCATTTTTGTCTGACGGGTGAGGTGAACACACAGAACTGCCGAGTGTGGGGATCTTCACCTCCAGTCACTGTGCGTGAAGTTCCTCTGTATGGTGAACGCGTCACCGTAAGGTGTATCTTCATGGCTACGTTCATCATTGGCCCATTATTTTTTGAACATGTTGGCGCTCAAGGACCAAAGACGTGTAGTGTGATTAGTCAGCGTTACTGCGATATGCTTTGCCAGCATGTCATCCCCGTTCTACAGGAGAGAGAAGTGCAGAACTCGACATTCATGCAAGATGGGGCCCCACCGCACATCGCTCGTGAAGTTCACCTGCTTCTCCGAAACACATTTGGAAACGATCGAATTATCAGCCGATCGACGATTACCTTATCTCGCTCCCTGTGATTTCTTGTTGTGGGGCTACCTGAAGGACAGGGTCTACCAGGGGAACATTGATACATGTGCTGACCTGAAGCGCAGCGTATCAAGAAAGGTAGCCAGTATACCTACTGTCGTGCTCCGTTCTGCTATTCACAATGCAATCCTGCGGGTTTCAGACTGCTCTGGACACTGATGGCCGCCATGTTCAACCCCTTTTGAGGCAGTAATGGTATCTGTATATAATGATATGATGTATGTAGCAGCACATTAAAAGTGTTTCAGTTGACTTGATTCTGCATTATTTCTCTTTCCCATATGCTTGACATTAATGCTACCAAGTTTGGTCGTCGTACGGTAATTAGTTTCCGTGAGGGGAAACTACAGCCGCAATTTTTCTCGAGGGCATGCAGCTTTACTGTATGGTTAAATGATGATGGCGTCCCCTTGGGTAAAATATTCCGGAGGCAAAATAGTCCCCCATTCAGATCTCCGGACGGGGACTACTCAAGAGGATCTCGTTATCAGGAGAAAGAAAACTGGTGTTTTACGGATCGGAGCGTGGAATGTCAGATCCCTTAATCGGGAAGGTAGGGTAGAAAATTTAAAAAGGGAAATGGATAGGTTAAAGTTAGATATAGTGGGAATTAGTGAAGTTCGGTGGCAGGAGAAACAAGACTTATGGTCAGGTGATTACAGGGTTATAAATAAAAAATCAGATAGGGGTAATGCAGGAGTAGGTTTAATCATGAATAAAAAATAGGAGTGCGAGTAAGCTACTACAAACAGAATAGTGAATGCATTATTGTGGCCAAGATAGACACGAAGCCCATGCCTACTACAGTAGTACAAGTTTATATGCCAAATAGCTCTGCAGATGATGAAGAAATTGATGAAATGTATGATGAGATAAAAAAAAAATTTCAGGTAGTGAAGGGAAACGAAAATTTAATAGTCATGGGTGACTGGAATTCGATAGTAGGAAAAGGGAGAGAAGGAAACGTAGTAGGTGAATATGGATTGGGGGTAAGAAATGAAAGAGGAAGCCGCCTGGTAGAACTTTACACAGAGCACAACTTAATCATAACGAACACTTGGTTCAAGAATCGTAAAAGAAGGTTGTATACATGGAAGAAGCCTGCAAATACTGCAGGTTTCAGATAGATTATATAATGATAAACAGAACCAGGTTTTAAATTGTAAGACATTTCCAGGGGCAGATGTGGACTCTGACCACAATCTATTGGTTATGAACTGTAGATTAAAACTGAATAAACTCCAAAAAGGTGGGAATTTAAGGAGATGGGACCTGGATAAACTGACTAAACCAGAGGTTGTACAGAGTTTCAGGGAGAGCATAAGGAAACAATTGACAGGAATGGGGGAAAGAAATACAGTAGAAGAAGAATGGGTAGCTTTGAGGGATAAAGTAGTGAAGGCAGTAGAGGATCAAGTAGGTAAAAAGACGAGGGCTAGTAGAAATCCTTGGGTAACAGAAGAAATATTGAATTTAACTGATGAAAGGAGAAAATATAAAAATGCAGTAAATGAAGCAGGCAAAAAGAAATACAAACGTCTCAAAAATGAGATCGACAGGAAGTGCAAAATGGCTAAGCAGGGATGGCTAGAGGACAAATGTAAGGATGTAGAGGCTTATCTCACTAGGGGTACGATAGATACTGCCTACAGGAAAATTAAAAGGACCTTGGGAGAAAAGAGAACCACTTGTATGAATATCAAGAACTCAGATGGGAACCCAGTTCTGAGCAAAGAAGGGAAAGCAGTAAGGTGGAAGGAGTATACAGAGGGTCTATACAAGGGCGATTTACTTGAGGACAATGTTATGGAAATGGAAGAGGATGTAGATGAAGATGAAATGGGAGATACGATACTGCGTGAAGAGTTTGACAGAGCACTGAAAGACCTAAGTCGAAACAAGACTCCGGGAGTAGACAACATTCCATTAGAACTACTGACAGCCTTGGGAGAGCCAGTCCTGACAAAACTCTACCATCTGGCGAGCAAGATTATGAGACAGGCGACATACCCTCAGACTTCAAGAAAAATATAATAATTCCAATCCCAAAGAAAGCAGGTGTTGACAGATGTGAAAATTACCCAACTATCAGTTTAATAAGTCACGGCTGCAAAATAGTAACGCGAATTCTTTACAGACGAATGGAAAAACTAGTAGCAGCCGACTTCGAGGGAGATCAGTTAGGATTCCATAGAAATATCGGAACACGTGAGGCAATACTGACCCTACGACTTATCTTAGAAGCTAGATTAATGAAAGGCAAACCTACATTTCTAGTATTTGTAGACTTAGAGAAAGCTTTTGACAATGTTTACTGGAATACTCTCTCTCAATTCTGAAGGTGGCAGGGGTAAAATACAGGGAGCGAAAGGTTATTTACAATTTGTACAGAAACCAGATGGCAGTTATAAGATCCGAGGGACATGAAAGGGAAGCAGTGGTTGGGAAGGGAGTGAGACAGGTTTGTAGCCTCTCCCCGATGTTATTCAATCTTTATATTGAGCAAGCAGTGAAGGTAACAAAAGAAAAATTCGGAGTAGGAACTAAAATCCATGGAGAAGAAATAAAAACTTTGAGGTTCGCCGATGACATTGTAATTCTGTCAGAGACAGCAAAGGACTTGGAAGAGCAGTTGAACGGAATGGATAGTGTCTTGAAAGGAGGATATAAGATGAACACGAACGAAAGCAAAACGAGGATAATGGAATTTAGTCGAATTAAGTATGGTGATGCTGAGGGAATTAGATTAGGAAATGAGACACTTAAAGTAGTAAAGGAGTTTTGGTATTTTGGGAGCAAAATAACTGATGATGGTCGAAGTAGAGAGGATATAAAAGGTAGACTGGCAATGGCAAGGAAAGCGTTTCTGAAGAAGAGAAATGTGTTAACATCGAGTATTGATTTAAGCATCAGAAAGTCGTTTCTGAAAGTATTTGTATGGAGTGTAGCCATGTATGGGAGAGAAACATGGACGATAAATAGTTTGGACAAGAAGAGAATAGAAGTGGTGATACAGATGAATGTTGAAGATTAGATGGGTAGATCACTTAACTAATGAGGAGGTATTGAATAGGGTTGGGGAGAAGAGGAGTTTGTGGCACAACTTGACAAGAAGAAGGGACCGGTTGGTAGGACATGCTCTGAGTCATCAAGGGATCACAAATTTAGCATTGGAGGGCAGCGTGGAGGGTAAAAACCGTAGAGGGAGACCAAGAGATGAATACAATAAGCAGATTCAGAAGGATGTAGGCTGCAGTACGTACTGGTAGGTGACGCAGCTTGCACAGGATATAGTAGCATGGAGAGCTGCAGCAAACCAGTCTCAGGACTGAAGACCACAACAACAACAACAACAAATTTGTTAAATAGGGAAAGTTTAATTATAACGAGCCGGTATTTCGAATGCACTGCTGGAAAAAGTTGGTATACATTTTCGGAGGTTTGCAACTCACTGAAGGTTTATTGCTGCAACAGTGCATGTGGAGTACATGAAATGATTAACACAAGATGTTCTGTGGTACTAGGTATCGACCCATGCTGAAACACATACATTAGTACATGGTGTAGTCCTCACGGACGGCAACGCAGGTGCTGACTCTGGCATCCAGTCGATCGTACATATGGGCAATACTGTCCCGGGACAAGTTATTCCATCTGCTCGACCTGCTAACATGGTTCTGTAAGAGTTGTTGGTACAAGGGTGACACAAATCACTGGTCGTTCCACCATATTCCACACGTGCTCGATTGGAGACGAGTCCCGAGATCGTTCTGGCCAGGGGAGTTGCTGCACGTCTTGTAGAGCTCGTTGGGTTTCACGGGCAGTGTGTGGGCGAGCATTATACTGTTGGATCAACGGCATATTCCTGTTGCAAGAACGGAAAAAGAGTGGATCTAACAACATTCTGCACATATCAATCGCTGGTTAGCGTCCCTTACAGCAACACCAGAGGTACAGAGTTGCAGATTGTCGCATCCCAGATCATAAGGCCTGGGGTGGGGCCAGCGTGTTTTGGAGGAATGCACTCTACGAAACAGCGGTCACCAAGTCTACGTTGCACGCGCAAACGACAATCACTTGTGTGCTGTCAGAATCTGCTTTCATCGCTGAAGGTCACGGCGCGCCTTTCCAGCTTTCATGTGATCCTGTGACGGCACCAGTCGGGCAGTGCACGTCGATGTTGTGGTGTGAGTGGAGGAGGGGCAGATGTGTGCGTGCTCGTAATTCCACTGCTAATAACCGGCTCGCAACAGTTCGTGTTGACATGTCTGGACTCACAAGCCTTCTTATCTGTGCTGTGGTAGCTGCGTTATCTGCTACTGCTGCCCTTATAATATGACGATGCTGGCGGGGGTCTGCTGCGTGGACGTTCAGAACCTCGTCTGCGGGTGTGAGAATGTTCACGTGAGCACTGATACCAGCATCGTTGCGCAACTGACGAAGCACGTCCAACTTAAGGGGCTCCGGAACGCCCTATACTTGCAATGTTAAAATAACGCTTATAAATTACATCTTTCCTCACAAAGTATTTGAGGTAGGAAGTTGAACTTTTTACAGATTATTTATTGGAATATGGGCTACAACTTAACACAGGGATTTTACAAAATTTTAGTTCAGTTATTAAAGATGATTTTTTTTCAATTGTAATGAAAATTCACAACATTTTTTTGCAATTTTTTATTTATATATTCAAAAATATACAGTTTTTTGGAAAAAGGCTGTGTTAAATTATGCAGAAGGTACTGTGTAACTTTTACTGAAAGTTTGAAACAAATATATTTGGAAGATCCTTAGAAAACATGTAATTAGTATGAGAAAATAAAAGTTTTGGGAATCGAGCGACAAAGATTGGATTAACTTTTTAGTGCATTCCAGGTCCATAGCATGGATTATCTTCATCCTCTGCAAACTCCTCCTCCAGCTTCCTCTTGTTCCTCCTCCTGTTTACTCTTGCTTGTATTTATAGACTCTTTACAGCCCTGTCTGCAGCCCGAAGGCGTTCCTTGTCTAAAGCAAGCATCGCTCGTACCATGTTAGAACCTATCTTCATTCCCATATTTCTAAATACCTTGCACCTTCTAATGTTGCCATCATTGAAAGTCGCAACCGCATCATACACACCAAAGTGAAGTGTTTCTATTCCAACAAATACAGTCTTGGGGGTTCTCGACCATATAACACTATTTACACTTTCATTGGGGTTTTGAGTTTTTCCGTGAATACACTTTTTCAACAGTTCAGGTGCTTCTAAGTCTCTGAAAATAGGTTTTATCACCTCCATTATTGCATGAGGCAGACTATGCTTATGAGTGTACACTTCACCAGTTAGCAATCCTTTGTTATATTTACACCAACTGTCTTCTTCTTTGGGACACAAGCTATGTTGGGGATTTTCATCGTCTTTATTGTTTACAGTAATAACACATACCTTTGGCTTTCCAACATTTCTCCTTTTCTTAAAAGCCTTCAGAGGATTTCTAATAACTTTACTTTTACTCATTATTATACTTCAACAAAACAGAGACTCAAGAAACAGAATTAATTACGAATATTTTCGAGATAACGACAGAGTAAATAAACATGAAACAATCGACAATCACACCAGCGAGATATATTGAACCATCACAGGTTAGCCACAACACATACTTTATCTCTCATCACTAAAATGTACCTGATGAACACGGACGTTAACAATAACACCATTTGACAGCAGTTTAAAAGCGCCACAGTGGGTCACGCCCATGTAGAGCACATTTCAAAAAAAATTTAAAAATAGTTGTAGTCTTCGGAATTGAATAAATTATATATCTATTAAAAGGTAATAGTCTGCAGATTCAGAAAACGCAAAAAAGTAAAAATTGAACTTTTCATGATTTTGAGCCTTTCCGGAGCCCCTTAAGTGGCAATTCTCCGAAAGGACATTCTCCTCACTCGGAAGGTCACAATTTGATCCCTTTCAAATTCGCCCAGTTGTCTGTAGGAAACACGAATGCGTCTCCCTAGCACGATTGCCTGCTTCCTTTAGACGTTTGCATCACACTAAGCCTTCTGGCTGTGAGCACTTACTATTAAAGAGCAGACACAGGTCGCGGTCTGTTAGCCGTGCCTCCACGCTATTTTCTGTTGACGGGCTATGTTGAAACCACTGTCAGTACATCTGCTATGTCACAAGTGGCATATGCAGTCATCGGATCAAAATCGACGCCTCTTTCCAGGTGTGCTAATATATTTTTTCGGTAGCGTAGATTAGCTACTTGCACTCCTTTTATTACAGCCACAAAGGTCGCCTGCTTGCATCTTCAAATGAATGCAATGTACGAGGTGCATTCAAGTTCTAAGGCCTCCGATTTTTTTTCTCCGGACTGGAAAGAGATAGAAACATGCGCATTGTTTTAAAATGAGGCCGCGTTCATTGTCAATACGCCCCAGAGATGGTAGCACCATACGGCAGATGCAATTTTTCCGCCAGCGGCGAGAATGAGAACTGTTTTAAATACTTAAAATGGCGACGTTTTCCTTACTTGAACAGCATGCAATCATTCGTTTTCTGAATTTGCGTGGTGTGAAACCAATTGAAACTCATCGACAGTTGAAGGAGACATGTGCTGATGGAGTTATGGATGTGTCGAAAGTGCGTTCGTGGGTGCAACAGTTCAATGAAGGCAGAACATCGTGTGACAACAAACCGAAACAACCTCGGGCTTGCACAAGCCGGTCTGACGACATGATCAAGAAAGTGGAGAGAATTGTTTTGGGGGATCGCCGAATGACTGTTGAACAGATCGCCTCCAGAGTTGGCGTTTCTGTGGGTTCTGTGCACACAATCCTGCATGACGACCTGAAAATGCGAAAAGTGTCATCCAGATGGGTGCCACGAATGCTGACGGACGACCACATGGCTGCCTGTGTGGCATGTTGCCAAGCAATGTTGACGCGCAACGACAGCATGAATGGGACTTTCTTTTCGTCGGTTGTGACAATGGATGAGAGGTGGATGCCATTTTTAAATCCAGAAACAAAGCGCCAGTCAGCTCAATGGAAGCACACAGATTCACCGCCACCAAAAATATTTCGGGTAACCGCCAGTGCTGAAAAAATGATGGTGTCCATGTTCTGGGACAGCGAGGGCGTAATCCTTACCCATTGCGTTCCAAAGGGCACTACGGTAACAGGTGCATCCTATGAAAATGTTTTGAAGAACAAATTCCTTTCTGCACTGCAACAAAAACGTCCGGGAAGGGCTGCGCGTGTGCTGTTTCCCCAAGACAACGCACCCGCACATCGAACTAACGTTACGCAACAGTTTCTTCGTGATGACAACTTTGAAGTGATTCCTCATGCTCCCTACTCACCTGACCTGGCTCCTAGTGACTTTTGGCTTTTTCCAACAATGAAAGACACTCTCCGTGGCCGCACATTCACCAGCCGTGCTGCTATTGCCTCAGCGATTTTCCAGTGGTCAAAACAGACACCTAAAGAAGCCTTCGCCGCTGCCATGGAATCATGGTGTCAGCGTTGTGAAAAATGTGTACGTCTGCAGGGCGATTACGTCGAGAAGTAACGCCAGTTTCATCGATTTCGGGTGAGTAGTTAATTAGAAAAAAAATCGGAGGCCTTATAATTTGAATGCACCTCGTACTACAAGAACTACTTTAAGGGATTATATCAACGAGAGATATACGAAAAATAGGTAGGAGGAAGTTCTACGCGCCGCATTCATTAAGGTTACAAGGAAAGAGTTAGCTTTTGCGCCGGCCGTTGTAACCGAGCGGTTCTACGCGCTTCAGTCCGGAACCGCGCGACTGCTACGGTCGCAGGTTCGAATCCTGCCTCGGGCATGGATGTGTGTGATGTCCTTAGGTTAGTTAGGTTTAAGTAGTTCTAAGTTCTAGGGGACTGATGACCAGAGATGTTAAGTCCCATAGTGCTCAGAGCCATTTGAACCATTTTTTTTTATAAACTTATCTAAACTGATTGCCATGTAGTAGACGATATAAGTAATTCTGATACCTTGGACGGACGAAGCACGGAGGATATGAGAAGAACTAGCAAGATAGCAGACCTCAGAATAAGAAGTCTACCACTCTCAGGTATAGGCCTTAATATGAATATGTTCGTCTGGTGCACACAATTGTACTAATGTCAGTCATTGGCTGCAGAAAACTGGAGAAGGAAATCGAAGGGGTTGAGACATGGTGTTACATAAGGATGCTGAAACTTTAGCAGACTGATAAGAAATAAGGAGGTCCTTTGCAAAATCGACGAGGAATGGAAAATGTGGGAAACACTGTTTAGGTGAAGGGACAGAATGACAGGACACGTATCCACGAGGAAATAATCCTCCACGGCACTAGAGAGGTTCACTGAGGACGATAGAGACTGGAGTACGTATAACAAAACATGTAAGAAGTTGGTGTAAAGGCTACTCTGGGACGAACAGGTTGGCACAGGAGAAGAAGGCGTGGGGGGTATTAGCAAACCAGTCGTAAGAATGATGACGCTTCCCTACCTCCGTCCCCTCAAAAGAAGCTGACTGGTCACAGTTTCGAAGACATTTTACCCTTAGGCGTTTGGCGGTGATCTTGGTGGGGATGAGGATGGGTATGCTGTCCCCATCTCCCAGTGAACTTTATTTCATATGTATCTGGTTACATGTTTGAACTCAGGTATACAGATAGTGTTACATTACCGAGAACATTTCATTTTCAATTTTTCACATAAATTTACGCTACTCGATAGAGCTTGTCCTGCAATGTTATAAAACAGACTCCGGAAAGTTAGCTTTACACTGTCTACACAATGAACGAATGCTATTACTTGGGGTGCGAATGTGAATGTGCAAGACATGACTCGGGAGACACTTTTTTTAGCTTCTGTAGAAGACGAACTAGAAAATAAATGTATTGACAGCACTGATATCAACAGTGCATTGTACCGTGTGTACCGTGATGTGCCTACAACCCCAGAGGATATGAAATAACATATTGTGGCAGCCTGCGGCGACATTACACCAGATGTACTGCGGCGTGTACGACATTCATTACGCCAGAGATTGCAATTGTGTGCAGCAAATGATGGCCACCACATTGAACATCTATTGGCCTGACATGTCGGGACACACTCTATTCCACTCCGTAATTGAAAACGGAAACTACGTGTGTACGTGTACCTCACCCCTCATGGTAATGTACATGTGCGTCAGTGAAAAAGACCAATAAAAAGGTGTTAGCATGTGGACGTAATGTGCTGTTCCAGTCTCTTCTGTACCTAAGGTCCATCACCGCTCCCTTTGGATCCCTACGTAATTCGGTGCTCTCCGATACACACGATCGAACACCGGAGGAGTAGTACTCAAGCGCCAACTTTAGGTTACAATATCTCCGGATGTAATTAACATTTTACAATGCAACAAACGGCACTGATTACGTATTTGTTTATATGTTCAGATGTGCTAACAAAACTAACGGGGTTCCATTTAAAAAAACGTGGTTTGTGTTAGAAAACATACTTTCGTGCATTTTTTTATGGTTTGTATTAACCAATTACACTAGCCCCTCTCCTCACGATCGGTCTGTGGAATCGATTCGTCAGTATTTGATGTGGTTTACGAAATATATCCAGCGGTAATGTTAGGTGACTCACCCTATATATATATATATATATATATATATATATATATATATATATATATATATATATATATATACCCAACACCTAGTGTAAGTAGGTTGTTTATGTTTTCTGGATGAAAATCGCTGACTGCGCTGTGTGCAGTCTGTGGCTGGTTGGACTCATTCTTGGAATATTCACTTGTGTAGTGTTGGGCAGATGGATGTGAACAGCCCGTACTGTTGGGCAGTTCGGAGGTGAGCCGCCAGCAGTGGTGGATGTGGGGAGAGAGATGCCAGAGTTTCGAGATGTTACTATAAGCGGACGATCTGGACGTATGTCCGTCAGAAAAAGGAAATTTGTTTCATTGGATGCCACAAAATTATATATAATGACTTTTGAACGCTATTAAGGAAAATACATTGTTTGTTCTCTATCAAAATCTTTCATTTGCTAAGTCTATCAGTAGTTAGCATCAGTAGTTAGAAACTTTTATTTAGCTGGCAGTATTAGCGCTCGCTGTATTGCAGTAGTTCGGGTCACGAAGATTTTGGTGAGGTAAGTGATTCATGAAAGGTATAAGTTATTGTTTGTCAGGGCCATTCTTTTGTAGGGATTATTGGAAGCCAGATTGTGTTGCGCTAAAATATTGTGTGTCAGTTTAGTGATGTTCAGAATAAGTAAAGAGAGAACTGTCTTGAGTACGTTCAGTTTTGCTCAGCTGTTTGAAAATCAAATAACGTAAGAGTTTTTCAAGCACTGTCATTCTGTACATACAAAGGGGAAGTTTCACAAGAAATAATTAATGTAGAGTAATGGAATTTCAGGAATACATTTGTCTAGGTAACATATTTAAGCGATTAACGTCACATCACAGGTTAATGTAGGTTTGAGAAAAGCCTTCGCAGATGTGAAACCCTGATTCGTTAATAACCGTTGTAACCGCCAGAATGTTGAATGCAAGCCTGCAAATGTGCCAGTTTGTGGATGGAGTTCCATGCCTATTGCATTTGATCGGTCAAAACAGGGACGGTTAATGCTGGCTACGGATGGAGCTGGAGTTGTCCGATGATGTACCATATGTGCTCGATTGGAGACTGATCTGGTGATCGAGAAGTCAAAGGCAACATGTCGACACTCTGTAGAGGATGTTGGGTTACAACTGTGGTATGTGGGCGAGCGTTATCCTGTTGGAAAACGCCTGGAATGCTGTTCATGAATGGCAGCACAACAGGTCGAATCACCAGACTGACGTACAAATAAGCAGTCAGGATGCGTGGGATAACCACGTGAGTCTCCTGTTGTCATACGAAATCGCAGCCCAGACCACGTATAGGTCCAGTGATTCTAGGTCCCAGATCGGTTTGTCCTAGACCCTCACCTGGCCTCCTCCTAACCAACAAGCGACTATCACTGGCACCTAGGCAGAACCAGCTTTCATCAGAAAACAGAAAAGACATCCAACCTGCCCTCCAATGAGCTCTCACTTGACACCTCTTAAGTCTCAGATAGCGGTGGTTTTGGGTCAATGGAAAGCACGCTGTAGGGCGTCTGGCTCGGAGCTATCCCTGATGTAACCGATTTGTAACAGTTCGTTGTGTCACTATGGTGCCAACTGCCACTCATATTGCTGCTGCAGATGCATTATGATGCGCCAGACCCATACGCGAACACAATGGTCTCCTCTCTCTGTACTGCCAAGCGGCCGTCCAGAGCCTTGTCTTCTTGAGACCGAACATTATCGTGATTACCGCTGCCAGCAGACATGTACAGCGGCTGCATTCCTACCAAGTCTTTCTACAACACCACGAAGGAACATCCAACTTCTTATAGCTCTATTACTCGATTTCATTCAAACTCAGTGAGTTGTTGAAAATGGCGTATTTGCCGCCTTAATGACAATCTTAACTAACATCAGCTCACCACGTCACGACCGTTACAGTGCGTATTTGAAGCAAACACGATTTGCATCCTCACAGTGGCACTACTAGCGCCACCCTTATGCAACTGGCGCGAAATCAGAATAGACGTCATCTTTTAGACGTAGAAAACACCGTTTAACTTTGGCTATGTCGCACAACTCCTTCTTAGTGTTGAGTTTTTTTTGCGTTATATATATATATATATATATATATATATATATATATATATATATATATATATATATATATATATATATATATATATCACGCAAAAAACTCAACACTATATGTATATATATTCAAGGTTCGCCTAACGAATTTCTTTCAACTCACTTTATCCCATATTTCATGGATAACGAATTTTGACAACGTAAATTACAGGGATGCGTGAAGAATGACGGGTTAGTCGACTTCTGCTCCACAATCCTTGCAGTTTTGCGTGATTTTCTAATTAACGTAATTGCGTGTTATGTTACATCATGATTAAAACCCGTTCGCCCTCCACGCAATACTCCATACTGCCTCAGATGTGCGGAGCCCATGTTTCTTTATCAACACGTAGCAATTAAATCCAAAGACAAGAGCTTCGCTAACTAACAGTCTTAGAGCAATTTCAGCCTTTATGCAGCGTAGATACGCAGTGCTGGTGAATGCGAAATTCTCAAGGTAACAGTAGCCAATTAAATGTGGAATTTGCTGTAAGAAATTCAGTGAGCCTTCCTTATACAGAAGTGATAGAATTTCTTGTCGTTCACTTACGAAAAGATAGGATTCTGTCTTAACAAAATGATTCAAGAGATGTTAATTGAAGAATTGTTAATTGAACATTAGTGTCATGATTCAGAGTATTATTGTGGTAGGAATGTAACATTCCTTACCAGTTTTTGTCAGAAACAATAAAGTTATTTTCTGTGGCCAAAGCATTTTCGAAAATACAATTTTCACTACACTCAAGGTTAGCAAATGTGCTTCTAATCATTTCATATTATTGACACTTACAGTAGGGGGTGACATAAAAAGTGTCTAAACCAACGAGTATTTGGAAAAGTAACGGTAAGGTCGTCAGCTGTAAGTCTCTGTCTATTTTTTTAAATGCGACCGGTTCTCGTGGTCCAGTCCACCGGCATCATGCCCCTCTATTGGCAGACAGAAGTCCCATAACCAATCAGTAGGTAGAACCACTATTTGCCAAAAGAGGGGCCTGTGATGGTGGAGCGTATCACCGAAATCTGTCACATTTAAAGAAAGACATACAGACACACGGCTGACGGCGTTATCTACATCTACATCTACATTCATACTCCGCAAGCCACCCAACGGTGTGTGGCGGAGGGCACTTTACGTGCCACTGTCATTACCTCCCTTTCCTGTTCCAGTCGCGTATGGTTCGCGGGAAGAACGACTGTCTGAAAGCCTCCGTGCGCGCTCTAATCTCTCTAATTTTACATTCGTGATCTCCTCGGGAGGTATAAGTAGGGGGAAGCAATATACTCGATACCTCATCCAGAAACGCACCCTCTCGAAACATGGCGAGCAAGCTACACCGCGATGCAGAGCGCCTCTCTTGCAGAGTCTGCCACTTGAGTTTATTAAACATCTCCGTAACGCTATCACGGTTACCAAATAACCCTGTGACGAAACGCGCCGCTCTTCTTTGGATCTTCTCTATCTCCTCCGTCAACCCGATCTGGTACGGATCCCACACTGATGAGCAATACTCAAGTATAGGTCGAACGAGTGTTTTGTAAGCCACCTCCTTTGTTGCTGGACTACATTTTCTAAGCACTCTCCCAATGAATCTCAACCTGGTACCCGCCTTACCAGCAATTAATTTTATATGATCATTCCACTTCAAATCGTTCCGCACGCATACTCCCAGATATTTTACAGAAGTAACTGCTACCAGTGTTTGTTCCGCTATCATATAAACATACAATAAAGGATCCTTCTTTCTATGTATTCGCAATACATTACATTTGTCTATGTTAAGGGACAGTTGCCACTCCCTGCACCAAGTGCCTATCCGCTGCAGATCTTCCTGCATTTCGCTACAATTTTCTAATGCTGCAACTTCTCTGTATACTACAGCATCATCCGCGAAAAGCCGCATGGAACTTCCGACACTATCTACTAGGTCATTTATATATATTGTGAAAAGCAATGGTCCCATAACACTCCCCTGTGGCACGCCAGAGGTTACCTTAACGTCTGTAGACGTCTCTCCATTGATAACAACATGCTGTGTTCTGTTTGCTAAAAACTCTTCAATCCAGCCACACAGCTGGTCTGATATTCCGTAGGCTCTAGTTGTCATACGCGGCGTGTTTTTTTAAGTAAGCAGCGTTTTGAAACTAAAAATAAACATTCTAAGATATCTCAATAATTTGATTTTTACATGAAAGCCAATACCTTAATCTACTTTTCTACATAATTTCCGTCAATGTTGAGGCACTTGTCATAACGTTGTACCAGTTTTTGAATACCCTCCTCATAGAAGTCTGCCGCCTGACTTGGTAACCACTGCATCCCCACTGTTTTGACTTCGTCATCGTCTTGAAGACGCTGACCGCCCAGGTGTTTCTTCAAGTGCAGGAACAGATGGTGGCCACAGGGCGCAAGATCAGGACTGTACGGAGGATGATCTAGAGTTTCCCATCGAAAAGATGTGATGAGATCTTTGGTCTCATTCGCCACATGCGGATGCGCATTGTCTTGCAGCAAAACGATGCCCTTGCTCAAATTCCATGGACTGTTGCTTTGATTCTGGTGTGACGTAGGCCACCCATGTTTCATCGCCCGTAACAATTTGGCTTAAGAAATCATCACCGTCGTTGTGGTACCGCTCAAGGAAAGTTATTGCACTGTCTAAACGTTTGGTTTCGTGCACATTTTCGGTACCCAATGTGCGCACAATTTTCGGTAATTCAAGTGCTCGGTCACAATGACGTACAAAACCCTACGCGAAACATTAGGAAATTCATCCCGCAAGGAAGAAATCGTAAAGCGTCTGTTTTCTCTCACCTTATTGTCCACTTCTTGCACCAAACTTTCATTAAAGACTGAAGGACGCCCACTCCTTTGTTCATCATGCACATTTGTGCGGCCATCTTTAAATGCTCTCACCCACTTTCTTACAATTCCATCACTCATAATGTTTTCTCCGTAAACTGCACAGATCTCACGATGAATATCGATCGCTTTTAGGCCTTTAGCACCAAGAAATATTATAACAGCCCGTACTTCACAGTCGGTTGGATTCACGATTATCGGAGGCATCTTAAACATTCAGTACACAACGTAAACAAGGAAGAATTAGACTGTAATGGCGTCAGTGCGTAGATTAAGGTACAGGCTTTCATGTAAAAATAAAATTATTGAGATATCTTAGCACGTCTTTTTTTAATTTCAAAACGGTACTTACTTAAAAAAACACGCCTCGTATATTCAACAGCTGTTGTGCTACCCGTCTGAGGTTGAGGATGGATGTACGAAAACGACTACTGCTGTCTAATCCGCAGTATTCGGAGTTGCTAAGCGGAATGGTAACAGCGCTGATGAGAATTCACCCATAGGGATTGGTGTCGTGATGGAAGTGTCGAAGGGTGACATGTGCAGAATATATGGAACAATTTCAACCTAACGTGGTAAACGTATCAATTACTATCTGAAAAATACTGGGAGCGAAAAGGAATAGGTCGAGCATTGAAAACCGGCCGGAGTGGCCGAGCGGTTCTAGGCGCTACAGTCGAATCCTGCCTCGGGCATGGATGTGTGTGATGTCCTTAGGTTAGTTAGGTTTAAGTATTCCTAAGTTCTAGGGGACTGATGACCTCAGAAGTTAAGTCCCATAGTGCTCAGAGCCATTTGAACCTTTTTTGAGCATTGAAAGATCTAAGTCCAAAGAAGGCACGTGGAGTAGACAACAGTCGCCCAAAATTATTGAGCTCTTGGGGACAGCCAGCTACGACAAAACTATTGCATCTGTTATGCTAGATATATACACAGGTGAAATACCGTCATGCCTCAAGAAGAATGTGATAATTGCAGTCCCAAAGGACAAAGAGTACACAGATGTGAATACTACCGAACCGTCAGTTTAATAAATGAAATATGTCATGGATACAAAATGCTGTCACAGAAATATTTACAGAAGAATAGAAAAACTGATAGACGCTGACCTGTGTAAGTTGAGTTTGGGTTCCGAAGAAATGTAACACTGAAGCAAAACTTACGCTTAGATTCATTTTAGAAGAAAGGCTGAATCGAGCCTACATTTGTGCAATTTTTAAATTTAGAGCAAAGTTTTGACAATTTTGACTGGACTACACTCTTTGAGATTCTGAAGGTAGCGGGAATAAAGTACATGGAGCGAAATTTTATTTACAAATTGTACAGAAACCAGATTGCAGTTATAATGAGTCGAAGAACATGGAAAGAACGCAGTAGTTGAGAAGGGACTGAGGCAATGTTGTAACCTATTCCCGATGTTAATCAACCAGTACATTGAGCAGGTACTAAAGGAAGAAAAGAGAAATTTTGGAAGGGAATTTAAGTTCAGGGAGAAGATATGACAACTGCAAGGTTTGCCAATGGCGCTGAAATTCTGCCACTGGCAGTAGAAAAATTGAAGAGCAGTTGAACGGAATGGGCAGTTTCTTTCAAAGATGTTATAAGAAGAACATCAAACAAACAAGGATGATGGAATGTACTTGAATTAAATAAGGCAATATTGAGGGAATTAGATTAAGAAATGAGCCACTGGAAGTAGCAGATGAGTAGTGCTATATGGGCAAGAAAATAACTAAAGATGACCAGAGTAGACAGAATACAAATTGCGGACTGGCTATTTGTTTTCTCGCCTCGAGGAATTTTATTATATTCGAATTCAAATTATGTTCAAGAAATCTGCAGTAAACCAATGTGAAGGATATTGGTCTGTAATTTTGCCAGTCCGTTGTTTTACCCTTCTTACAAGCATGAGTCAACCGTGCTTTTTTCCAATAGTTTGGTACTTTGCGCTGGGGAGTCGCGATAAATGCAAACTACGTAAATGGCCAGTGCCCTAAGTACTCTTCATAAAAACGAACTGGAATTTCATCCAGGCCTGGCAAATTTTTTTGAAGAGATAGGTGACAGTTGGTATTTTCAGTTTTTAAAAAATAGTCTACAAAACTCTTTACTTTTGACTCCCCGGACGTTTCTGAATGCCTTATTTAGCCATATAAGGTCTTTTTTGTTCCAGAGAAATTATTCCGTAACAGAACTTCATATGTCATGTAGTTATGGAATGAAATATAGTTGTGAAAAAAAGGCATAGTAGGCATTGAGCAGTAGTTTATGACTAACATGGGGCTAAAATTTACTTAATAAATATGTACCATGTGCTAACTATGTACACAGATATTTCATATAATCTCTCCATGTCAGTTTAAGAAGTTTAACAGAAGCACCATCTTCGTCTTCAGATTTAACACATAATATGAACAGAAATTTACAGTTTTTTCATTAGGAACATGCATTTTACTAATTTCGAACCATATATTGGTCATTCTGAGATGACCCTAACTTTGATACATCTATGCTGCTAACTATATCCGCAAGTGTAGCATTAACAGACAATCGTGATTATTATTACAATACAGTACACTTCTAGTTTTGCTAAACAAATGAAAATGAGAAAACCACCCGAAAATAAATGAGGGGATACGAGATAGGACAGTAGATTTTGCAATGATCCAAGTAAATCGGTCGACTCTTAGGCACAATCCAGCTTAGACCTCAATGTTCCTAAGTGATATCCTTTTCTATTTTCGAGTTATTGATATTTATTAATGTAAGAAGTGTTTTACTGTAAAATTCATGATGTTTCAGTACAATGAACACACCATGATGGCACCCCAGTTTTTCAGTTAATGGTGGTAACTAGCTGCAATTCTACCAGAAGCCACACTTTATCAGTTTAATGAATGAGACTGCCATCGGCCACAGGGACCTAATCAGAAGCAGCTGTGTCACAGGATATTGTCACAGAATATTGTCTAAATACTTGTTCATGAGGTTAATTCATTGACGAACTGACCTCACCTTCCCTTCTTCAATGAAATGGATTGATCCAGTACGTCTGTATAGCATCAAGGTCAGTGCTTATGGGCAAAGCGTCTGCTTCTACGTGACAATTCTAGGGGGGTGGGCATGAGAGGAATCTAACTACTTTCTCACGACTTTTCTGTTCATTGCCGTGCCCAGCTGTGGAGAGTGTGCCAAAACTTTAGGGTGAAAGTTGTACAGACGTTAAAGAACGCCAAATTGAGTACTTTGAGATAATAAACCATTGCACCGAGGTGAATATTTCAGATAATATGGGGGCTTCAATGAGCGCTGCAAGTGAAGCATACATTTGCAAAGGTTAATTCTGTTTTACAGTTCACGGATGATCGTGAAAGATGGATCAGCACTCGTCAGAGGAACTTGCACGTACGAAAGTAGCAGAGAAAAATTTCTCAACAGACATCAACCTGCCTGGAAGGCAGTTATCGCTGTGAAAAGAAACTTAGGAGGTATGTGTCGTTCACGCCACACAGACCTGTTCATTGTTATCAATGAAGCATTATTCGTACAGTACAATATGAGGAGATGCTGTTGGAATAAGATCAATCAATAAGTACCAGTAAACTTGCCCAGAAAATACACTATTCGAAGACTACAATACGGATAGTGCTGGACTAGCACCAGCAATCCCATAGCTTAGTTCTGTCAATGGGCTATATTATAATTTGTACACTGAAAATAGTGACTGTCACTTGGTTGCTATGATTTAAACTGTTGCTATAAAGTATAACTTTTCGCACTATTACGAAGTAAATGTTCATTTCCGACCAAGAATTGTTTACAGCAGAATACTCCTCACTTTAGGATTCTGTACCACCTGAGCATTTTTTGTCTCTAAGAGATATTGGGAAACATCTATGCATCCATGCTGACCCTCAATGTCTCACTTCTATAAATCAAAACAGATCACATATAGCAACTGAAAAATTTTCGTTTCTGTCACATTAGGAGCTCACTTTTAAAAACTGTGCTTAGGTCGCCAAAAACACTTGACGCCATTTTTAGTCTTGAATTTACTTCTTTTGTTGTCCATCCACTCATTGACTGCAACTATTGTAAATAAAATAAGACTTGGTTGTTAATTTACATTTTTTCATTTTCGTTACGAGTTATTTATTGTAACTGATTTCAGGCCAGCTTTTAAACTGCAGAAACTCTTCAAGAAATATTTAAATGATTGTGCAGTTTCCTCTCTGGTAATGTCTATCCAGCATAAATTTCCGTTTTACTAATGCTATATTGTTTTCCATTGTTTCTCTTATTCCATTATTTTGGATCTTCTTGTCATTACTAATAGCTCTGTGTAATTCAGTACATGACACTTATAGAGCTGCTTTATTCTATATGAGATGATCTATTCAGCGGCCTCTTTCACACCTGTAACATCTTTTCCTATCAGCCTCTGTGCCTTTGTTAAAGAAATGCCCCCCCCCCATTAATGTCTGTATGTTCCCAATTTTCCAAGAAGCTGAAGTTGCTCGTCAATTTCACTTGGTATACCTTCCTGAAGCTAAAGGAACTCTCATAATCCACATTTATCGTTTGTTGACTGATGAATTTGTTTATTTATAGTTTTATGCCTGTTTTTACTCAGTGTCTTAATGGTTTAAGAAAACCTGAATTTCCAAACTGGTATAGGATTTCTTATTGTATAAAGTTACCATTTGAAAATGGTTGAGAAATACTCAGTTGAAAAAATAATGGATTCTAATCCATTTGATATGGCTGAAGCCTGAGAAACTTTGATAAATGTAATAAGTTCCATCTTGGCCTTACAAGTAAATTTTTACACATTTCTTATGGAAGAGTGTGCTAAGACAGACATATTATTCTTCTGTCAAAGTATCCTGCAAAATCTTTTCTATTTTTTAAAATAAAGCCTTAATTTGAATTTTTTCCTTGCTGTTTTCCTCTGTATAACACATATGTCACTAACCTGTGTTCAGTTCCTAGCATTTTGCAATTTGTTACCCTAAAACAAAAATTGGTGCAAGAAACTGAGTTTCTGAGATCTATATTATTGCAATAGATAACTCTACTACAAAACAGGGGAGACAGCCCTCATTTACATCTTGGTGAGAATTAAGAGTATCAACCAGGATAAATTTTAATGTCCAGCCAGTCGTTCATAATGAGCAACAATTAATACCTGTAAGGTGTCAATTGTAATGGAAAATTTTCTTGAGATCAAATATGGATGTTTAGTTTCATTTAGTTTCTTTTGTGTTTCAGAGGTTATTATCTTGACATCTCTCTATTATGTGGGAAGTATCAGTGGATTAACAAATCTGATACATTTTCTCTGAGAAAACATGGCTACATGGTAGTAAATTAACATGAATGGATTTTTGAAATCTTAATCTAGAACAAAATTTCACGAATATAACCCAAAGGCATACACAATATCTACTCAGAAATTCATCTATTTATTTTTTAAAGCTTATATTATCTGCAAGCAAGGGAAGTGGTTAAATATTTTTATGGCTCTATACTTGGAGAGCATTTTTGTTCCTAGTATTATAGTGCAACTATTATTTTTAAACTCTACATGACTCTTTATAACAAACATCATAAGAGAGCAAATGTGTTATTAGCTGGTTGTTAGTATATCTAATATTGCAAACAGTTGTCTACATGGAGTTTGAGGATGGACACTAAATATTATTCTTACAGTGCATTTCTGTTTCTGTATGTGTGCAGTTGCCACAGAAAAGCATGCCAAATGACATCAACAACTGGAAGTTTTCAAAGTAAGCTTACTTTCATGATCTTCATCATCAAATTCAGTAACTGGACACTGAAAAAATGTTCTTGAAGTCGAGATCTGATGTGATCTATAATATGTGATTTCCCATTCAAATTCTGATCAGTAAGCACACCCAGGAATTTTGAACAAATTTTATGCAGTGCCTTTACCTCAAGTAGTGACGTTATTGATAGTGATATGCATTGATTTGTACAGAACTGAATGAAATGTGTGTTTTTTTGTGTTAAGTGATAGACTGTTTACCAAGAACAAACCAATAACAATTTTTGAGCATTTCATTTATTGCTCATGATTTTGCTGAAGTTCTGCTACGCACCGTTGTGATACTGGCATCAGCAGCAAATAGTAATATCTAAGATTCATCAATGTAAAATGAAGGGTTGTTTATGTACAGCAAGAACTTAAGATGTTTCACAGTTAAGCCCTATGAAACAGTAGTAGTCACTTGCTCCAATTTCCAAGATTGATCATGACAGTTGCATTAGATATCTTACATTACCATTTGCTTGCTGTGAGCTAAATATGAAGTGTACCACAGGCTCATTGTACCTCATAAACTATCAATGTGAATATTCCTGAAAAGAATCTTGTGATTTGCACAGCCAGATCACAGAAATCCTTATATATGAAATCTTGTCATTCAGGTATTTTAATACATGGCCAGTGAGGTGGAAGATGGCATGTTCAGTGGAAGGACCTTCTGAAATCCAAACTGTGAATGACTTAGAATCTTAAGAGTAATTTACTTAAAAATGCATTACATTTAGAATGTACATCCACTGCTTTGTACACCTAATTCCAGTCGATGATTCACAGGTACCTTGTAAAAGATTATGTTTTTAACTCATTAAATATTGTAAAGGTGGTCCTAGTTAACATTTGATTTGGATATGTCATATTGTGTATTATGGCTAATTGGCCATTGTGTTTTACTAACCCCTTTAAAACATGTGAACACCAACTAACTTTGTTCATTATACCCATAGACACCAAAATATTATCTATTACATTGTTGCTGTCATGTACAACTTGGGTGGGAAAGTCTGTGACTGAGTTATTCAGCAAAATTTCTATAACTTGTTTTTGCCAAAATTTCTTACAAAAAATAACACTGAAGTCACCACAAATTATGATTTTCCTCCTTTTGTCAGATGCATGATATACAGTACTTCAGTCTTTTTCTAACTACTTCTGAAAATTTCCCAAAGAGGATTGTATGGCGTAATTGCTATAATTGTGCTGTTAGGAGTATGACTTTGCATACCTGTGTTTCTGTGCGTTTTTTGCATAAAAACTTCTTTTGTCTATTGTTTTGAATTTGGGATTGTTTTTCACATGTATGCCAACTGCTCCTTTCTTCAAATTTCTTCTGTTGATTTATGATTTTTAACATTTTAACATTTCTGTTCTTGTTTTTTCTGGTATTCAGACAGGTAAAGTACATTGACCAAATTTCCACTTCCTAGTTAGATTAGCTATGTAATATCATTAATTTTGTTGTTGAAGCCTCTGATATTTTGTGACTGATTGTGAATGCATTATGGAGTTTCTTTTTTTTGGCATCATTTAAAACTTAAATTATTTTACTCTCATTCATTACTGTCTATTGAGCAAAGAGGATGATTTATAAAAGGAGCTCCTCACACACCACTAAATACAGAAATTTTGTCATGTGTGATTGTGACCCTCTTATCCTCTCAGTAAGCAAAACTGCTAACCAGTCTCATACTGGAAACATTGTAGCGAATCACTGTACACAACTATCTAGATTTGGATGTTTTAAGAGTCATACAAACGATGATTCAGTGAGTGCAAAATTATTATATTGTGACTCGCATACAGTGCTGGCACATGGTGGACTAGTGAACAATTCCTGCTGATCCCATTCCCTGAAATTCAGAAGCACTCAGAATTAATCTGAATCGGGCTGTGAGCATACCACTGTCACAGTTTAGGACACTTTGCAAGTCTCACTAACCTCTTCTGGACCTGATTGACCGTACTGATATGTGTGCATACCTTGGTCATTAATATCGCCGACAGAATAAAACAGTTATGATAGTAATGAGCTGAGGGATCTTAAGCAATGGCTTCAGACCATCGTGGGCTCCTAGCACCTTCTATTCTGGCTGTTTGCTGCATGATGTGCGCAGAAGGAAGCATCACATAACACTGACCATTTGTGAAGCCAACAAGCAGCCCATGATAGCCTAATGGTTAGGAAACTGCTTGAAAAAAGCGGGAAATCCAGGTTCGAATCCTTGTCGATAAATTTACAATTGTCATTTCACATGGAGAATTAATTTATTTATTATAATGTCTGATGTCAACATTTAGAAGACCAACTTACAACATTGCTGTGACTAGCTATAGCTAACCACCATCATCAGGATGTTATTTAGAATAGATTGAGGCTACAATGCCTGACAAAAAATGCGAAGCACCCGGTAAGGGAGGAGGAAACGATACGAAACTTCGCAGGTTAAGAGAATATGTTGTTTCAGCGATTACAAAATCGAGTCAGATTTTCAAAGGACTTAGCAGTATGATTCCACTTATTGCACTTCCTCTGGGCTGGGT
Source organism: Schistocerca nitens (assembly GCF_023898315.1). NCBI lineage: Eukaryota > Metazoa > Arthropoda > Insecta > Orthoptera > Acrididae > Schistocerca > Schistocerca nitens. Next base: position 213,148,740 of record NC_064617.1, read on the forward strand.
CATACATTGATTCAGATGGGAAGGGTGTCATAAAGCCACTGTATCCTTTGATGAGGCAAGCTGGCTCACAACTATTGTAACCAGACCTTGATATACTGGATACCGGTTGTGGTTGTGGGACGGAGTTGATGACTGAGCTCATCCAACATGTGTTCTACTGGGGATGGATCTGGAGAGCTTGATGGTCATTGGAGTACATCAACATCATGCAGACAGTTAATAGAGGTGTGTGCCAAGTATGGATCAGCATTTAAAACGAAACACTGAAAAGCTTTTTTAAAGCACGCTGCTTTTTTTTGACGTTGAAGTGGGTCCATTATAGCTGCTTCATGCAGAAAGGCTCTCACTGTGAGCATGTATCTGCAGCTGACACCAAAACTTTCATCGTTATTGCTGAGACATTGTGTTGAAGTGTTCGCATGTTTATGTATTAGTTGTGAATGTATTGCCAACAAATAAAATGTTCATCCAGCCAATATCAAATATCTCACTTCTCCTTGGTTTAGCATAACACTGTGTGTTTCAAAATGAATATCAGTGTTTTAAGGCGTTGTAGCATTTATTACATTCTACTTATAATTACAAGTAACACATAAAATGAAAGAGCAGATCGAACAGTTTTGTTTGTACCTGTGCACATGCACTGTTTCTTGTGTCTTCCGTTAGGAAGCGCTAGTAGCAAAGATGGCGACTGACTAGCGAACACAAAGCTTCTTGTGTTCTACAGTTTGCAAGGACAGAACCTGCTGTTACAGTGCATCATGTGTTCCATATTAAGCACAATTGTAAAATTCCTAGGATTTTGCTGTTGTGGTCTTCAGTCTGAAGACTGCTCTGATGCAGCTTTCCATGCTACTCTATCCTGTGGAAGCCTCTTCCTCTCTGAGTAACTACTGCAACCTACATCCTTCTGAGTCTACTTACTGTATTCACCTCTTGGTCTCTTTCTATGATTTTTAACCCCGACGCTTCCCTCTAGTACTAAATTGTTGATCCCATGATGTCTCAGAATGTGTCCTAACAACAGATACCTTCGTCTAGTCATGTTGTGCCACAAATTGTTTTCTCCCCAACTCTATTCAGTACCTTAGTTACATGATCTACCCATTTAATATTCAGCATTCTTCTGCAGCATGGCATTCCGAAAGCTTCTATTCTCTTCTTGTCTAAACCATTTATCCTCCATGTTTCACTTCCTTACATGGCTACAGTTCATACAAATACTTTCAGAAAAGCCTTCCTGACATTTAAATACCTACTCGATGCTAACAAATTTCTCTTCTTCAGAAACACTTTCCTTGCCATAGGCAGTCTACATTTTATATCCTCTCTACTTCGACCATCATCAGTTATTTTGCTCCCCAAATAGCACAACTCAACTACTTTAAGTGTCTCATTTCCTAGTCTAATTCCCTCAGCATCATCTGATATAATTCGACTACATTTCATTATCCTCGTTTTGCTTATTCATCTTATATCCTTCCAAGACACTGTCCATTCCGTTAAACTGCTCTTCCAACTCCTTTGCTGTCTCTGTCAGAATTACAATGTCATCGGCATACTGCAAAGTTTTTATTTCTTCTCCCTGGGCTTTAATTCATACTCCAAATTTTTCTTATATTTTCTTTATTGCATGTTCAATATACACATTGAATAACATTGGGGATAGGCTACGACCCTGTTTCACTCCCGTTTCAACCACTGCTTCCCTTTCATGCCCCTCGACTCTTATAACTGCCATCTGGTTTCTGTAAATGGCCTTTCGCGATAATAATATCTGTATATGGTATCATCAGTTTGAAGACACCGGCTGTCTTTACGAAGGAAGGAGTATGAGATGACCAAGAGTCACCGAAGAACGTGTTGAACGAGTGAGAGAGTGTTTCACGTGTGGCCCCAAGAAATCGGTTCGGAAGGCTAGTCTTGAATTGATAGTTTTGTGATGTCTGTATGAAGCCTTTTAAGGAGACACTTACAACTACATCCTTATCGTTTGCAGTTGCTACGAGCTCTTAAGCCGACAGACTGTGGTTTATGTGCCAACTTTTGTAAACGAAATGTTGTTGCATGATGAGAAAGATTTTCTGAATCGTGTCGTCTTCGCTGATGAATCGATATTTCATCTAAGTGAAAATGTGAACACACATAATGTGCGCATCTGGTGGTAAGCAAACATCCGCGAGACGATACAGATTCAACGAGACTCCCCTAAATTGAATGTTTTTGTCCGATATGCTAGTGGAAAGCTAGAAGCTCTTTCTTTTTCGGTGGAGCAACTGTAACTGGTGTTTTTTTCTCTTGTTGTGCTAAAGCTATGGCTCTTTCCACGCCTGGAAGAAGTTGACCTACAGAATTTTATTTGGTAGCAAGATAGTGCGCCGCCTCACTGACAGTACCCAATATGCGACTGGTTAAATGACGTTTTATCTGACCACTGGATTGGCAGTAAGGGGCCGGATGTCACAGTTTGTTTTCCTTGTCCTACACGTGACTCAATCTGACGCCGGAATTTATAAAGGATGGTGTGTAAGTGCCTCTGTTACCAATTGATCTATTCGACTTATAGAGCAGGATAGTAGAAGTTGTTGTAACACTTACTCCAGACACGCTGATCAGGGTTTGGAAAAAAAATAGCCTCTGTATTCGATGTGTGACATGTGACAGTTGTACTCATGTTGGACACTTTAAGAAAAACTGTTTGAGTTGTTCTTTCATTTGATGTATTATTTACAACTATAAGTTGAATGTAATGTATGCTACAAAGCGTTAAAACCCCGCTGTTCATTTTGTAACACTCCGTACTGTAACACACATGCACTGAAGAGCCAAAGAGACTGGTACACCTGCCCCCGCAAGCAAGCAGAAGTGCGCAACACGACGTGACATGTATTCAACTAATGTCTGAAGTACTGCTGGAGGGAGCTGACACCATGAATCCTGCAGGGCTGCCCATAAATCCGTAAGAGTACGAGGGGGTGAAGATCTCTTCTGAACAGCACGTTGCAAGGCATCCCAGATATGCTCAATAATGTTCATGTCTGGGGAATTTGGTGGCCAGCGGAAGTGTTTACACTCAGAGAAGTATTCCTGGAGACACTTTGTAGCAATTCTAGACGTGGGGGGTGGGGGGCGCATTGTCCTGCTGGAATTGCCCAAGCCCGTCGGAAAGCACAACTGACATGAATGGACGCAGGTGACCACCCAGCATGCTTACCGACGTGGCACTTGTCAGAGTCGTATCTAGACGTATCGGAGGACTCATATCACTACAACTCATACCACTGCTGACATCCAGGTCCATGAATTCATGAGGTTGTCTCCAAACCCGTACACGTCCATCCGCTCGATACTATTTGAAACGACCGGCAACGTGTGTCCAGTCATCAGCAGTCCGATATCGGTTTTGACGGGCCCAGGTGAGGCGTAAAGCTTTATGTCGTACAGTCTTCAAGGGTGCACGAATGGGCCTTTGGTTCCGAAAGCACATATCGATGATGTTTCGTTGAATGGTTCGCACGCTGACACTTGTTGATGGCTCAGCACTGAAATCTGCAGCAATTTGCGGAAGGTTTGCACTTCTATCACGTTAAACGATTCTCTCCAGCCATCGTTGGTCCCATTCTTGCAGGACCTTTTTCCGGCCGCAGCGATGTCGGAGATTTGATGTTTTAACGGATTCCTGATATTCACGAACACTCGTGAAATGGTCATACGGGAAAAGCCTACTTCATCGCTACCTCGGAGATGCTGTGTCCCATCGCTCGTGCGCCGACTATAACACCACTTTCAAACTCACTTAAATCTTCATAACCTGCCATTGTAGCAACAGTAACCGATCTAGCAACTACGCCAGACACTTGTTATCTTATATAGGCGTTGCCTGTTTACGTATCTCTGTATTTGAATAAGCATGCCCATACCAGTTCCTTTGGCGCTTCAATGTGAAAGGAAGAGCGGCGCGAGCTTTTCGGCTGCACGTATAGTATTTGAATGACGTGCCTACTCGTCTGTGCAGCAGAAGTAATCTTTATCGGATCTAATCTCCGCAACGATACCGTTTGTCTTTGAAGTATGCACGCATCGCCAAAGGAATTAGAGGAACCGCCTAAAGACTTCTGCTTGGAGTTCACGATCAGGTCCACAGTCGATATGCCAGACTTGGCTCATGTGATATCACGATCACGTTAGTCATTGCTAAGGAATGCCGACAAATCTTTACTCAGTGTTTTTCAGCTTTTGACTTTCACGGACGAGCACAGGAAGTACGCATCCTCTGCAGAACCGCAAGAACAGTGGCCCACCCAGACCGCGGCACCGTACAGCGGCCAGGGATCCAATTAAGTTGAGCGTGTCGCAAGAAATGAGAAGCGATAAGCTTTTTCCCAGACAAATGGCGGCTGCTGTGGCTTCCACCTGCGCTCTCTGAGCGGCGCTGGCCAAGTCTTTCCGAATCTGTGTAAAGGAAAAAGATCCGCATCCGACGAGAAAAGTTCTCGCTAACAAATGTCACCCGTTGGTCTTGAGACCTGTCCAGCAGTCTAACGGTAAAATGTCGTACGGCCCTCTTCTAAGTCCGTAAAAGCACATCAAATCGTGGAATAAAAAACAAAATAACCAAAGATCAAACTCTGAGCTGGAAGTTGAACGGATGGCAAAATGGCAGGCACAACAACGAAACCGAATGTAGAGCACAGCAGCATTCCCGTAATATTCGCGAACGTCTAGCCCTGGGCCATGAAAACTCCTGCCAGGGCGCAGTACATGAGTTAAGATGTAGCCCCTTTGAACGCATGAAAAATAGGTGATTTTTGTGACTCTTTCAAGTAAAATTAAAATTAATGGTAAATTTGGCGATTCAGTTTTATTCTTTACGCTTTTGTCTTTAACAAACCATTTTTGTATCCACATAAGATGCTCCTTGTAGGAACCACTGCAACAGATGGAATGATACCTTGCGAACGGTACACTGGTCATCGGCGAGAATTCCAGGCCTCCTATTGGACCTGTAACAAGAGAATTTTGCGTAATTCATTTTCAATATATTTTCTGTCAGTATACAGTTGAAAAATATTAAGTTCTAAGAAAATGGTGATGTGTTGAAAACAATGTCATTTATTTCGTCCAAAAAATGGAGGCAAAAGCCTTCACCGAGACTAGAATTCTGAAGATATCGCAAAAAGACTTCATGTGCTATAGAATGTCGGCAACAACAGCCGATCAAAATGGTATATACTGCTGTGAAGTTGTTTCCCGCCAGTTTAAAAAATACAGTTTCGAGAAAAATGCGTTTAAGGTTTTGGGCTAGATTTTTTTGTATTTACGTTAAACATACCCCTAGTCAATGATTCCTCGACCGAACCCCTCAATCGTTCCACATGTAAAAGAGTGTCCTTCTCCACTTTCGCAGCGCGGGGTAGCCGTGCGGTCTGTGCGCCTTGCCACGGTTCGCGCGGCTGCCCCCGTCGGAGGATTGAGTCCTCCCTTGGGCATGGGCGTGTGTGTTGTCCTTAGCGTACGTTAGTTTAAGTTAGATTAAGTAGTGTGTAAGCCTAGGGACCGATGACCTCAGCAGTTTGGTCCCATAGAACTTACCACAAATTTCAGTTTTTTTTCTTCACCATGGTGGTCCAGTGGTCCTATTTGGGAGCCTCTGTCATCCACTGCTCTGCTCGCTGGATCCGCTTTTCGACCGCTCTTGTGCAGAAGTTGTAACAATCTGGTCCGATCTCACGTTCGAGCACTTTCATAATTTTTATAGTGCTTGTTAGGCACTAATATCGTGACCTCCTATTGCCCATCTCAGGAAGCAACTCGACGTGGCATGGACTCCGTTCAGTCGTCGGAAGTCACCTGCAGAAATATTGAGCCGTGCCATCTCTATAGCCGTCCATAATTGCGAAAGTGTTGTCGGTGCAGGATGTTGTACACAAACTGACCTCTCGATTACATCCCATAAATATTCGATGAGATTCATGTTCGACTATCTTCGTGGCCAAATTTTGCGCTCGAATTGTCCGGAAATTCTTCAAACCAATCGCCAACAATTCTGGCAAAGTGACATGGCTCATTGTCATCCGTAAAAATTCCATTGTTGTTTGGAAACCTGAAGTCCATAAATGGCTGCAAATGGTCTCCAAGTAGCCGTACATAAGCATTTCCAGTCAATGATTGGTTCTGTTGGACCGTAGAACCCAGTTCATTCCATGCAAACACAGCCAACCGCCAGCTTGCACAGTGATTTGTTGATAACCTGGGTCCTTGGCTTCGTGGCGTCTGCAACACACTTGAATGCTATCATCATCTCTTACCAACTGAAATTGGGACTCACTGGCCAGGCCGCGGTTTTCCAATCTCTTAGGTAGTGTTATAGGCCCTTTGCTGTTCCTTATCTACACTCCTGGAAATGGAAAAAAGAACACATTGACACCGGTGTGTCAGACCCACCATACTTGCTCCGGACACTGCGAGAGGGCTGTACAAGCAATGATCACACGCACGGCACAGCGGACACACCAGGAACCGCGGTGTTGGCTGTCGAATGGCGCTAGCTGCACAGCATTTGTGCACCGCCGCCGTCAGTGTCAGCCAGTTTGCCGTGGCATACGGAGCTCCATCGCAGTCTTTAACACTGGTAGCATGCCGCGACAGCGTGGACGTGAACCGTATGTGCAGTTGACGGACTTTGAGCGAGGGCGTATAGTGGGCATGCGGGAGGCCGGGTGGACGTACCGCCGAATTGCTCAACACGTGGGGCGTGAGGTCTCCACAGTACATCGATGTTGTCGCCAGTGGTCGGCGGAAGGTGCACGTGCCCGTCGACCTGGGACCGGACCGCAGCGACGCACGGATGCACGCCAAGACCGTAGGATCCTACGCAGTGCCGTAGGGGACCGCACCGCCACTTCCCAGCAAATTAGGGACACTGTTGCTCCTGGGGTATCGGCGAGGACCATTCGCAACCGTCTCCATGAAGCTGGGCTACGGTCCCGCACACCGTTAGGCCGTCTTCCGCTCACGCCCCAACATCGTGCAGCCCGCCTCCAGTGGTGTCGCGACAGGCGTGAATGGAGGGACGAATGGAGACGTGTCGTCTTCAGCGATGAGAGTCACTTCTGCCTTGGTGCCAATGATGGTCGTATGCGTGTTTGGCGCCGTGCAGGTGAGCGCCACAATCAGGACTGCATACGACCGAGGCACACAGGGCCAACACCCGGCATCATGGTGTGGGGAGCGATCTCCTACACTGGCCGTACACCACTGGTGATCGTCGAGGGGACACTGAATAGTGCACGGTACATCCAAACCGTCATCGAACCCATCGTTCTACCTTTCCTAGACCGGCAAGGGAACGTGCTGTTCCAACAGGACAATGCACGTCCGCATGTATCCCGTGCCACCCAACGTGCTCTAGAAGGTGTAAGTCAACTACCCTGGCCAGCAAGATCTCCGGATCTGTCCCCCATTGAGCATGTTTGGGACTGGATGAAGCGTCGTCTCACGCGGTCTGCACGTCCAGCACGAACGCTGGTCCAACTGAGGCGCCAGGTGGAAATGGCATGGCAAGTCGTTCCACAGGACTACATCCAGCATCTCTACGATCGTCTCCATGGGAGAATAGCAGCCTGCATTGCTGCGAAAGGTGGATATACACTGTACTAGTGCCGACATTGTGCATGCTCTGTTGCCTGTGTCTATGTGCCTGTGGTTCTGTCAGTGTGATCATGTGATGTATCTGACCCCAGGAATGTGTCAATAAAGTTTCCCCTTCCTGGGAAAATGAATTCACGGTGTTCTTATTTCAATTTCCAGGAGTGTATATCAACGATTTGGGAGACAATCTGGGCAGGCGTCTTCGGTTGTTTGCAGATGACGCTATCGTTTATCGCCTAATAAAGTCATCAGAAGATCAAAACAAACTGCAAAACGATTTAGAAAAAATATCTGAATGGTGTGAAAAGTGTCAGTTGACCCTAAATAACGAAAAGTGTGAAGTCATCCACATGAGTGGTAAAAGGAACTCGTTAAACTTCGGTTACACGATAAATCAGTCTAATCTAAAAGCCGTAAATTCAACTAAATACCTAGGTATTACAATTACGAACAACTTAAACTGGAAAGACCACATAGGAAATGTTGTGGGGAACGCTAACCAAAAACTGCGTTTTACTGGCAGGACACTTAGAAAATGTAATAGACCTACTAAGGAGACTGCCTACACTACGCTTGTCCGTCCTCTTTTAGAATACTGCTGCCCGGTGTGGGATCCTTACCAGGTAGGACTGACGAGGTACCTCGAAATAGTTCAAAGAAAGGCAGAACTTTTGTATTATCGTGAAATATGGGAGAGAATGTCACAGAGATGATACAGGATTTGGGCTCGAAATCATTAAAAGAAAGGCGTTTTCGTTGCGACGAAATCTTCTCATGAAATTCCAATCACCAACTTTCTCCTCCGAATGCGAAAATATTTTGTTGACACCGACCTACATAGGGCGGAACGATCACCACGATAAAATAAGGGAAATCACAGCTCGTACGGAAAGATATAGGTGGTCATCTTTCCGCGCGCTATACGAGATTGGAATAACAGAGAATTGTGAAGGTGGTTCGATGAACCCTCTGCCAGGCATTTAAATGTGATTTGCTGAGTATCCATGTAGATGTAGATGTAGATGTAGGATCCAATTGATATGGTAAGGAGCCCAGGAGAGGCGCTACCGGCGATGTAGTGCTGTTAGCAAAAGCACTTGTGTCGGTCGTCTGTTGTCATAGCACACTAACCAGAATTTCGCCACCCTGTCCTAACAGATACGTTCATCGTACGTCCCACATTGATTTCTGCGGTTCTTATAGTGTAGTATAGTATAGTATAGTGTAGTGATTAAACATTACTTTATGAAAGGCAAAACGCCTCAGGAGAAGCTTGATAAACATTACGGTGGCTCTGCACCTTCGATTAGAACAGTTTATAAGCTGCTTCAAAATTGGACACAAGTGATGCTGAACGTTCTGGACGCCCTGTGGAGGTCACGACTCCAGAAATCATTGATAAAATCCATGATATGGTGGTGGGTGACAGAAGAGTTAAGGTGCGTGAGATTGCTAGTGCTGTGGGCATCTCGAATGAACGGGTACATAATATTTTGCGTAAATATTTGGACATGAGAAAGCTATCCGCAAGATGGGTTCCGCGATTGCTTCACGCTTGACCAAAAACGGAATCGTATGGAGTGTTGCAAGGATGGTTTGCAGCTGTTCAGGTAGAATCCACAGGACTTTAAGTGTCATTTCGTCACTGTGGATGAAACATGGATACATTACTATACTCCTGAGACCAAACAACAATCTAAACAATGGGTTACCAAGGGAGAATCTGCACCAAAAAAGGCAAAGACCACTCCTTCGACCGGAAAGGTTAAGGTGACTGTCTTTTGGGATTTGGAAGGGATAATCCTCATCGACTGTCTGTAAAAGGGTAAAACTATAACAGGTGCATATTATTCATAGTTATTAGACTGTCTGAAAACCGAGCTGCAAGAAAAACGCCAGCGATTGGACCTCAAAAAAATTCCTTTTCCATCACAACAATGCACCAGCACACACCTCAGCAGTTGTGGACACAAAATTAATGGAAATTAGATTCCAACTCGTTTCACATCCCCCCTATTCTCCAGATTTGGCTCCCTTGGACTACTATTTGTTCCCCAATTTGAAGAAATGGCTGGTGGGACAAAGATTTTATTCAAAGGAGGAGGTGATTGCAGCAACTGATAGCTATTTTGCAGACTTGGACAATTCCTATTATTCGGAAGGGACCAGTAAATTACGACAGCGTTGGACGAAGTGTATAAGTCTATAAGGAGACCATGTCGAAAAATAAAAAAGGTTTACCCCAAAGACGTAAGTAGTTTTTATTTTCACGGACTTTTCAAACGCCCCTTGTAATACGAAATGTTCCTTAGACCATATGCTGCACTGTGGTGGCTAAAGCCGTGATGAAATACATGAAATGTATTCTCAATTGCGAATATGGACAACCATTAGATGTATTGTGGAATGACAAAAACGAAAACATCTGCTGTACGGTGACTCAAACCAGGATTTCCTGCTTATTGCGAGTGGTCGCCTTACCATTTTTTTTGTGTTCACATTTTCTTCGATGTTGTTTGTTTGTTTGTTCGCTGCTGATGACCCAGGACACCCGGTCAAGTTCAGTGTTGAGCCGTTCACTCAGTTTGTTATTACAGAGGGCAGCTAACCCTCTGACCGAACACAGTGAGCTACCATGCTGGTACCATTAGGCTATCCAAGCTGGACTCAAGGCCAAATCCAAACTTCGATATGTTGTCAACTACGTGTCTACAATCTGTACTCGTACATCCATTATGCATATTCCCATACAGGCGAGACATTTCAGTTGAAAGTGGCTTTACCCAGTGTCGGCGAATAAATACGATATCGCAGTGCCCTTGTTATTTGGAATTACGATGCAAAGTTCCTTTTTGACATGCAACATCGTGCATTGCACTGCCATATCGTGTTAAGTGAAGGCTGTCAGCCAGTGCATTGTCATTCTATCTATCGCTTGAGCCTTGTCCCGCAGTTACACAGGGTCATTAATCGTATTTGACACGTTAATGTTGAAGGGGTGGTCGGATGCCCTTTCTGCCGCCGCCCCGTACCCCCCCCCCCCTCGGGACCAACTGTCTGCGTCGAGTTTAATCCATTGAATAGTGCGAAAGTGTTCAGATGTCTGCGAGCCGTGTAAGTGATGGGGACCAGCCCGGTATTCACCTAGTGGGATGTGGAAAACCGCCTAAAAACCACATCTAGGCTGGTCGGCACATCGGCCCACGTTGTTAATCCGCTGGGCGGATTCGACCCGGGGCCAGTGCGCCTCCCCGAGTGCAGGAAGCAGCGCGTTAGCGCTCTCTGCTACCCTGGCAGGTGGCCAGCGCGTTGTCATTGGTGATAGGTAATGCCTGAAATTTGGTATTCTCGGCAGACTCTTGACATTGTCAATCTCGAATACTGAATTCACTAACCATTACCGAAATGGAATGTCTCATTCGTTTAGGTCAAACCATCATTTCACGTTCAAAGTCTGTTAATTCCCGACGTGCGGCCGTAATCACGTATGAAACCTTTTCGCATGAATCATCTGAGCAGAAGTGACAGCTTTGCCAGTACATTGCTGTTTTATACCTCGAGTACGCGATACTGCCGCCATTTGTATATGTGAATATCGCTATCCCACGACTTTTGTCGGCTCAGTCTATGTCGATATTACTACTGACCACTTGCTTAGTGTCTTCCCCGACGGCGATGGTGTCTTCTAGCAGCGTGAATGTCCTGGTCACAGTCCAGAATCGTGTAGCAGTGCTTTGAGGAGCATAATAGTGAGCTCACGTTGATGTCTTGGCCACCAAATTCGGCTGATGTACACCCTATGGAACGGATCTTGAACGCCATCGGGTGCCATCTCCGCACCAACAAACCACTGACTACATTCCTCTGGAAACCTACCAAGGAAATGTTGAATCCATGTCACATAGAACTGCTACTATATTGCGTTCCAGTGGTGAACCAACACTCTATTAATCAATAAAGTTTTCTTTTTAAAATTCAGTCTTGATCACACCACGTATGCTACAAGAACATACGTGACCGGTTTCGATCATATAACATGACCATCATCAGACCCATGGCAGCCTTCGAAGATGGTAGGTGGAGCACTCTTCTCAGCTGCTGATGGTGGTCATGTGATATGACCGAAACCGGTCACCTATGTTCTTGTAGCATACATGGTGTGATCAAGACTGACTTTTAAAAAGAAAAATTTTAAAAAATTTTTTTATCACTGTTCCAAAAATGTTTATTAAAATTACTCTATTAATCAATTGGTCATAATGTTTTGGTACAACGGTCTATGCATTTCTAAGAATTCTTGAACTGTTGAACTGTGTAGGATAATAGATAATGTCGCTAACATCTACCTCGCCCCCCCCCCCCTCTCCTCCCCACATGAAAAAGACCTATATGCCAGCACATGTTATCCCCTAAAACCAATATAATATAATCAGAGCAGCAATGAAACTGATTGCGTGAAAAGAAAGTAAAATTGAATGACAATATCCTGCCGTGTACAGTTATTGTTTTGAAATCCATACGTACTTAAAAATGTGTGTGTGTGTGTGTGTGTGTGTGTGTGTGTGTGTGTGTGTGTGTGTGTGTTCCACATCTCCTCCTAAATCACTGGATCGATTTCAATCAAACCTGGTACAAATCTTACTGTCAGGCAACAATCGTTGTGGGGCAAAACCACCTACCTGTAATACATAAGGAGATATGACGTCATAAACAATGTCACGCGTGAAAACAAGCTGTATCATGTGTGACGTATGAATTTATTACTTCTTTGCTACTAACTCTATTCGAAATAAATTTCGCTGTCATATCTGCATATGCCACTGAACGTACCTACACAAATATATTATTGTAGGACACATAAAAAAAATGGTTCAAATGGCTCTGAGCACTATGTGACTTAACTTCTGAGGTCATCAGTCGCCTAGAACTTAGAACTAATTAAACCTAACTAACCTAAGGACATCACACACATCCATGCCCGAGGCAGAATTCGAAGCTGCAACCGTAGCGTACGACACATAGTTCAAGGCATATGACGTCATAAACACTGAGATATGTAAAAAAAATGTCGCATAATTCATGAAGTTTTAATACACTTATTCTTCACTACTGAAACACTCCTATAGCCGAGTCAACTTATGGAAATCCCTGACACCTGGCAGCGCTTTTGGCACCTATCAACCGCGGAGCGCAAACGGCTGTAGGCGTTGACACAGAGATGTTCGCAAACTCGCGTTGTAGACACGCAAAGCAGCTGCGCCCAGCGTATAGAAAGTGTCCCGGATCATGTTTCTTAAATTGTATACTGTACTTATACATTTGAGTATTATGCTTATTGCTTTATACGACTGTTCTATAATTTCAAAGGTATTTCAAGAATGCAGTTCTGAGACTGGTTTGATGCAGCTCTCCATGCTACTCGATCCTGTGCAAGCTTCTTCATCTCCCAGTACTTACTGCAACCTATCCTGAATCTGCTTAGTGTATTCACCTCTTGGTCTCCCTCTACAATTTTTACCCTCCACGCTGCCCTCCAATGCTAAATTTGTGATCCTTTGATGCCTCAGAACATGTACTACCAATCGGTCCCTTCTTCTTGTCAAGTTGTACCACAAACTCCTCTTCTCCCTAATTCTATTCAATACCTCCTCATTAGTTACGTGATCTACCCATCTCATCTTCAGCATTTTTCTGTAGCACCACATTTCGAAAGCTTCTATTCTCTTCTTGTCCAAACTATTTATCGTCCATGTTTCACTTGCATACATGGCTACACTCCATATAAATACTTTGAGAAACGACTTCCTGACATTTCAATCTATACTCGATGTTAACAAATTTCTCTTCTTCAGAAACGCTTTTCTTGCCATTGCCAGTCTACCTTTTATATCCTCTCTACTTCAACCATCATCATTTATTTTGTCCCCAAATAGCAAAACTCATTTACTACTTTCAGTGTCTCATTTCCTAATCTAATTTCCTCAGCATCACCCGATTTAATTCGACTACATTCCATTATCCTCGTTTTGCTTTTGTTGATGTTCATCTTACATCCTCCTTTCAAGACACTGTCAATTCCGTTCAACTGCTCTTCCAAGTTCTTTGCTGTCTCTGACAGAATTACAATGTAATCGGCGAACCTCAAAGTTTTTATTTCTTCTCCATGGATTTTAATACCTACTCCGAATCTTTCTTTTGTTTCCTCTACTGCTTATTCAATATACAGATTGAATAACATCGAGGATAGGCTACAACCCTGTCTCACCCCCTTCCCAACCACTGCTTCCTTTTCATGCCCCTCGACTCTTATAACTGCCAGCTGGTTTCTGTACAAATTGTTAATAGCCTTTCGCTCCCTGTATTTTACCCCTGCCACCTTTAGAATTTGAAAGAGAGTATTTCAGTCAACATTGTCAAAAGCTTTCTCTAAATCTACAAATACTAGAAACGTAGGTTTGCCTCTCCTTAATCTTTCCTCTAAGATAAGTCGTAAGGTCAGTATTGCCTAACGTGTTCCAACAGTTTTTCGATACTTATCTACAAACACCGTTCATTTTTTGTTGTCGTTTGTAGTGGAAAATTGGTAAAACGAATGACCGGGCAATGCCGGGTTTGTCAGCAATATATTTATTTATTTATTGTGAATGCGAGTGTTGTGTTATAGAATATGCGTCCGCAACCAACATGAGAAAGCCACTCGGGGGGGAACCCGCAACACCACTTCAGCTCCACGTCGGCAGCACATCCATTTCTTCAGATGTCTTAGCTGCGCGAGGAGGAGCTATGCGTCGGAGTAACAGATAGGGCAATACGTAGGGATTTCGCAGACAGTCCCGAGGTTTTTCCGAGCCTGTTCTTTAGCACCCGAAATTGTGGTGGGTAAAATAAATATGCAACGGTAACGTGTTCTGACTGAGCATACAAAACAGTTCACATGTAACTTCGTAAGGTTCTCTCTAACTGTACTCTCTGTCATTAAACCTCTTACGTTGAACTACGAGGGGCGTTTGAAAAGTCCGTGCAAAAATTAAAACTACTTACGTGTATGGGGTAAACTTTTTTATTTTTCGACATAGTCTTCTTTTAGACTTATACACTTCATCCAGCGCTGTTCTAACTTGTTTATTCCTTTACGAAAAATAGGAATTGTCCAAGTCTGCAAAATAGCTATTAGTTGCTGCAATCACCTCCTCATTTGAATAAAATATTTGTCCCGGCAGCCATTTCTTCAAATTGGGGAACAAATAGTAGTCCCAGGGAGCCAAGTCTGGAGAACAGGGGGGATGTGGAACGAGCTGGAATCCTATTTCCATTAATATTGCGACCACAACTGCTGAGATGTGTGCTGGTGCATTGTCGTGATGGAAAAGGACTTTTTGCAGTCCAATCGCCGGCGTTTTTCTTGCAGCTTGGTTTTCAAACGGTCCAATAACGATGAATATTATGCACCTGTAATAATTTTACCCTTTTCCAGATAGTCGATGAGGATTGTCCCTTGAGAATCCCAAAACACAGTCGCCATAACCTTCCCGGCCGAAGAAATGGTCTTCGCCTTTTTTGGTGCAGATTCTGCCTTAGTAACCCATTGTTTAGATTGTTGTTTGGTCTCAGGAGTATAGTAATGTATCCATGTTACATCCACAATGACGAAATGACGCTTAAAGTCCTGTGAATTCTTCCTGAGCAGATACAAACCATCCTTGCAACACTTCACACGAATCTGTTTTTGGTCAAGCGTGAGCAATTGCGGAACCCATCTTGCGGATAGCTTTCTCATGTCCAAAGGTTTATTCAAAATATTATGTACCCATTCATTCGAGATGCCCACAGTACTAGCAATCTCACGCACCTTAACTCTTCTGTCATCCATCACCATATCATGGATTTTATCAATGATTTCTATAGTCGTAACCTCCAGGGCGTCCAGAATGTTCAGCATCACTTATGCCCATATGGCCACTTCGAAAATTTTGAAACCACTTATAAACTGTTCTAATCGATGGTGCAGTGTCACCGTAATGTTTATTAATCTCTTGAGGCGTTTTGCCTTTCATAAAGTAATGTTTAATTACTACGCGAAGTTCTTCTTCGTCCATTTTTTGACAGTCACTCGACTTCCTTGATTCACACGTATGCCAAACACAAAGAAATAGATCAATATGCCTGAAACTTGGTGTGCGTTCTTTCCAAAGATGCTACTAAGTAAACATGACATCAATGCGCGCCGGTGGTGCCATCTTTCGGACTTTGCGTGGACTTTTCAAACGCCGCTCGTATGTTCATAATGCTTCTTACTGTTAAATTTCATCTGTTTACTGTTCATGTCTTCTAATCAAATTTTCATTTTCTTTACTTTTAGCCTGTATATCTGTACCTCAGTTACAAAGATGGTCAACTCCCTTTTCTTACAATCTGATATAACGACAGAGTTCTAGAGCAAATAGCAGAGGAAATTCAATGGTGGTATGCTTTAGTGACAAAAACAGTCAGAAGCATTTTAAAATTGAACATTTGCTTTGGTTACAAAATCGGCCAGCCCTAAAGTATGTTGGCGACAAAAGCATTCACCTCCACCAAGCACCAATCACAAGGGTTAATTCTGCCACGTGGCATCACAAGGTCGTGGCACGTTTAGTGACATATTGGCGAGCAAAAAACTATGCCATTAACAAAGCTTGTAAATCAAAGCGCGTGCTATTATAGGCAGCTATATTGCTATAATCTGACAGTGGTTTCTGGATGTTCCAACGGATCTGTAACTCTGTGTCGAGAGACTGTATCAACTTATTCTTGGTAAGAACATGAAATGAAGGAATTGTCAAACGAAATAGCCTCTGCAGTACTTGAGGCAATTGAGTGTAAATCTAAAACCGGTTGTTTTGAAAGCAAAGACATTGTATAGCTTGTGGGAGATGGGTGTCCAGGACAAAACAAAAATACGACCTTGTTGACAATGTGCATTGCTTGGTTACAAAGAACAAAAACGTCGATAAAAAAAATCACCTAGTATTTTCTGTCTCAGGACGCGCTTATATGCTAAGTGATCGAGTATTTCGTGCTGTCGAAACAAGTACTAATAAAAAAAGATACGATTGTGTAGCTTGAAGAAAACAGGGCAAATTTGATGAAAGTAGAACATCAAACTGCACTGGAAAGCGGAAGTTAAGGTCTATTCTACAGGTTCAGCTAAGCTTCATTTTAAGATTTCGCAGGTCAAAAAGTTTGTTTTGAGCAAGAAACAAATGTTCAGACGTGTGTGAAATCTTATGGGACTTAATTGCTAAGGTCATCAGTCCCTAAGCTTACACACTACTTAACCTAAATTATCCTGGGGACAAAGAGACACACCCATGTCCGTGGGAGGGCTCGAACCTCTGCCAGGACCAGCCGCACAGTCCATGACTGCAGCGCCTGAGATCGCTCGGCTAATCCCGCGCGGCTGAGCAAGAAACCAGTCATTCAGTGACAGTGGTGAACGAAACTGTAGCTTCGAAATCAACCAATCCTTGTCTTTTTTTTTGTGCAAACGGTGAATACGCAGCAAGTCAAGACCGTTCACGTGCAAAACAAAACAATGGATACGGATATTTCTCATGGTGACTCTAAAATATGTGAAGTGAACCTACCTACAATTCGTTAGCGAAGGAGTTTTAATTTAGGTGCACATTTTCTCTTCATAAGTTTACAAGACTTTCTCCTTAAAGCTACCCCATAGCAAGATTATTTTTGAGTCACCTCCAAGATATGATCTGCATCCTTCACTTTCTCAGTCAGAGACGAGGTTTTGACTCATATTCAGTTTCACTGTTAATTTCTTGTTATCTGTGTATGTATATGCAACTTTAAGGAATAATTAAATGAGGCAGCTAGGAGGGCTACTAACAGAGAAATAAATTCAAACTGCTCAATATAAAGAGCCCGTCATTAGCACAGTGACATTGATAGCCAAAAAAGCCATAAAAAAGAACTGATTTCAAAACGTGAGTGGGGCAGAGCAGCCAGGTCTACGAAAGCAATCACTGACGACTGAATGGAGAGGCTGTAACAGGAGGCTGGAAGCCAAGAAAACGAAAAAGAGAGAGGAAAAAAAAAGACATTGTTTAGGTGATAGCTTGCCAGAACGTAAGAATTCGTATCCGATAGAAAACAAAGATTTACTTTAAAAATTGTATAAAAATTAGATAAGTTCTAAACTACACATCCACCGGTTCGATCCCCTGCCTGTCCTAGGATTTATTTCAATCCCTTATTGTTTCACCTCTGGCACTGATTGTATATGTGAGATTATGCCAAGCTGCACCATGACTAGGAGTCTTACGTTAAACTTTAGGTCGCTGTATAAGTCGACTGGTAAGAGCCTCATGGAAATGTTGATAACTTCCACCTTTTCACGCAGCCATCGACCAAGAAGTATTGACATTCACTAGCAAACTGAAACTGGTATAGCCAGTAAACAGCTTTGTGAGCAATTCTATACCGGTAAGTAATGAGCTCACTAATACTATCCGTCAATAACGTGACAAATTTTAACCCCAAGTAAGTAGTTGGTAAGTCCCCATATAAGTAGCTAGATAAGTCAGTTCAAAGGTCGGAGGGAGCAAGATCAGAGCATCTCCAGTATAATCGTATGTAGTATATACTGTGGTGTTCCAACTTACCATACGTCCATATAAAAGAGAAAGAACCATGTAGTGACCGATTACAGTATTAGTGACAACTTCTAAAGATGTCATACTGTTAAAATACACCGACTGACCAAAAAAAAAAAAAAAATGTAGGACCCAGAAGGGAACGATGCAATGAGATAAGATTTCGTGGATTGAGTTGGTATGTGACGTTATTTCAATAATTACAAAATTGAGTCAAATTTTCAAAGAACTTGGCAGTATGAGCCCATTATCAGTATGGCCTCTCTGGCCTGGTTGCATGCTCCGATTCGTTTGGAAAAGGTGTCATAAAACCATTGTATCCTCTCCTCAGGCAAGCTACTCTACAACTGTTCTAACTGGTCCTTGATGTTCCACGTGTTGGCGCTTGGATGGAGTTGTCCAAGCTGGTCCAACGCATATTCTATTGGGGATAAAACTGGGGATCTTGCTGGCCACAAGAGTACCTCAACATCACGCAGACAGTTCGTAGAGAGACATGCTGTGTGGATGGCCGTTGTCCTCTTGAAAAATGGGACCACGATACTGGTATATCACATTATTTTATTCAGATGGTAACTTACCGCATAGAGCGGATGTGGTCTGTTGCGTTTCATCCGCGTCGGAATCGTTCTTGTTCTATAGACCGAGTTCTGTCCAACAAATGTGTAATGCACTTCGTCCGGATCTTCACGAAAAACTTACAGATGAAACAAATCAAGGTAATGGCGTGGTACTTCCAAATGTCATAAATTCTTTCTTGTGTAGTAAGATAATTTTTGTGTTATTCCAATTCGGTGATACGTTGTCTTTCTGCAGACATGTTGTGAAGACGCTCGCTAGGTGAAATGCTGTTTTGCCTTCATTACGTGCCAGCACCTCTACCAAGAGGCCATCACGCCATCCTGCTTTGTGTTTCCTCGTCTGATCGATGACATTTCTTACCGCGGATGAAAGAACAACTGCTGTATCAGGATCATCTACTGTTGCTGGTGGTTCCTCCTCTTCTTCCAATCTTGAAACGTCTATACAGGGTGTTACAAAAAGGTACGGCCAAACTTTCAGGAAACATTCCTCACACACAAAGAAAGAAAATATGTTATGTGGACATGTGTCCGGAAACGCTTACTTTCCATGTTATAGCTCATTTTATTACTTCTCTTCAAAACACATTAATCATGGAATGGAAACACACAGCAACAGAACGTACCAGCGTGACTTCAAACACTTTCTTACAAGAAATGTTCAAAATGATACATGCATCCACCCTCCGTCGCATGGAATCCCTGATGCGCTGATGCAGCCCTGAGAATGGTGTATTGTATCACAGCCGTCCACAATACGAACACGAAGAGTCTCTACATTTGGTACCGGGATTGCGTAGACAAGAGCTTTCAAATGCCCCCATAAATGAAAGTCAAGAGTGTTGAGGTCAGGAGAGCGTGGAGGCCATGGAATTGGTCCGCCTCTACCAATCCATCGGTCACCGAATTTGTTGTTGAGATGCGTACGAACACTTCGACTGAAATGTGCAGGAGATCTATCGTGCATGAACCACATGTTGTGTCGTACTCGTAAAGGCACATGTTCTAGCAGCACAGGTAGATTATCCCGTATGAAATCATGGCGGTGAATCGAGGAAGTACAGTACATACTGACGAAACTAAAACGAGCTCTAACATGGAAATTAAGCGTCTCCGGACACATTTCCACATAACATCTTTTCTTTATTTGTGTGTGAGGAAAGTTCCCTGAAAGTTAGGCCGTACCTTTTTGTAACACCCTGTATAAATGTAGAACTAAAAAAAATATCACTTCCGTCAATTACATTTACACAGAAGCCACATTCGACAAAAAGTACTAGGACTCATTGAGCTACACTAAACATTAAAATTGCTACACCACGAAGATGACGTGCTACAGACACGAAATTTAACCGACATGAAGAAGATGCTGTGATATGCAAATGATTAGCTTTTCAGAGCATTCACACAAGGTTGGCACCGGTGGCGACACGTACAACGTGCTGACATGAGGAAAGTTTCCAACCGATTTCTCATATACAAACAGCAGTTGACCGGCGTTGCCCGGTGAAACGTTGTTATGGCTTCAAATGGCTCTGAGCACTATGGGACTCAACTGCTGAGGTCATTAGTCCCCTAGAACTTAGAACTAGTTAAACCTAACTAACCTAAGGACATCACAAATATCCATGCCCGAGGCAGGATTCGAACCTGCGACCGTAGCGGTCTTGCGGTTCCAGACTGCAGCGCCTTTAACCGCACGGCCACTTCGGCCGGCGAAACGTTGTTATGATGCCTCGTGTAAGGAGGAGAAATGCGTACCATCACGTTTCTGACTTTGATAAAGGTTGGATTGTAGCCTATCGCGATTTCGGTTTATCGTATCGCGACATTGCTGCTTGCGTTGGTCGAAATCCAATGACTGTTTGCAGGATATGGAATCGGTGGGTTCAGGAGGGTAATACGGAACGCCGTGCTGGATCCCAACGGCCTCGTACTCTAGCAGTCGAGATGACAGGCATCTTATCCGCATGGCTGTAACGGATCGTGGAACCACGTCTCGATCCCTGAGTCAGCAGATGGGGACGTTTGCAAGTCAACAACCATCAGCACGAACAGTTCGACGACGTTTGCAGCAGCATGGACTATCAGCTCGGAGACCATGGCTGTGGTTACCCTTGACGCTGCATCACAGACAGGAGCGCCTACGATGGTGTACTCAACGACGAACCTGGGTGCACTAAAGGCAAAACGTCATGTTTTCGAATGAATCCAAGTTCTGTTAACAGCATCATGATGGTCGGATCCGTGTTTGGCGACATCGCGGTGAACGCACATTGGAAGCGTGTATTCGTCATCGCCATACTGGCGTATCAACCACGTGATGGTATGGGGTGCCACTGGTTACACGTGTTGGTCACCTCTTGTTCGCATTGACGGCACTTTGAACAGTAGACGTTACATTTCGGATGTGTTACGACCCGTGGCTCTACCCTTCATTCGATTCCTGCGAAACTCAACATTTCAGCAGGATAATGCACGACCACATGTTGCAGGGCCTTTCTGTATACAGAAAATGTTCGACTGCTGCCCTGGTCAGCACATTCTCCAGATGTGTCACCAATTGAAAACGTCTGGTCAATGGTGGCCGAGCAACTGGCTCGTCACAATACACCAGTCACTACTTTTGATGAACTGTGGTATCGTGTTGAAGCTGCATGGGCAGCTGTACCTGTACACGCCATCCAAGCTGTGTTTGACTCAATGCCCAGGCGTATCAAGGCCGTTATTACGGCCAGAGGTGGTTGTTATGGGTACTGATTTCTCAGGATCTATGCACCCAAATTGCGTGAAAATGTAATCACATGTCACTTCTAGTATAATATATTTGTCCAATGAATACCCGTTTATCATCTGCATTTCTTCTTGGTGTAGCAATTTTAATGGTTATTAGTGTATTTACAAGATTCTTCATCTTTGGTATGATAATAAACAGGTATCAATGTGAATATTGAAGTGTTGACCTGGCAACTACCCGATTTGACTCGACATTGCACTGTGTAGGTTACGTACCACCGCCCTGAGAACTAGTACGAATCCAGAGGGCGCTATCTCCTCTTTCATTTCTTTCTCCTAGTCTACTAAAGTCTATTAAAACTGTTTTCTCTCCTCTCCCCTCCATGCTCCGTCCCGTTCAAGACAAACACATTTACATGTCATTTTATGGATTTTGTTAACCCGTCAGCTTTCTCGCAAATTTGCTCTGTTTCATCATCAGCTTGTGACGTACACATTCAAAACTGTACATAAGCGTTTGATGGTAATTTAGTTTCAAGTACTTCTACATCTATACTGTGCAAAGTGTGTGGCAGAGCGTGCTTTCTATTACACCTTCTGTCAATGGTTATTTGTGGTCTTTTCATGACCGCTGCAGGGTAAGAATTATTGTGTGTTCGCCTCTGTGACCGATGTCATTAAACTAATTTTATCTCTGTCGAATCGATAGATAGAGGCTGAAATATATTTGGAAGTTTCTGCTCAGAAATCAGGTGTTTGAAAGTTTCTAGATCTGTTTCCGTAAAATACAGGGCGTCTTTCTCCGAGTACTTCACAGTTAAAGAGTTTTTAGCGTTGTTGCTATCCTCTCTTCCCACTTAGATAAACCAGAGACCATGCACATTACCCATCGTTGTATACATCCCATGTTTTCTGTGCAATCTCTTTTGCAGACGAACTACTGTTTTCCAGCATCTGTATAAACAGGTTCTTTGGGAAGTTACTTAAATTATTTCAATTTTGATTTTCCATTAAAATATTTTAATTTAACGAAGAGTTCGTTAGTGCTAAACCCTTATGAATTTTAACAAACAAAAAAATGGTTCAAATGGCTCTGAGCACTATGGGACTTAACTGCTGAGGTCATCAGTCCCCTAGAACTTAGAACTACTTAAACCTAACTAACCTAAGGACATTACACACATCCATGCCTGAGACAGGTTTCGAACCTGCGACCGTAGAGGTCACGTTTAACAATCACGGTCGAATAACAGCCATCTGGCTTTCAATAGTATGTTACGAATTAATCGAAGTGTGCTGTTTCTTTAACATACAACCTAACTCACGTGAATGTTCCGCTTGATACCTCAATACACCCCGAGAATAATTATATCGGTGATTTCTCCATAGCAAATAAATAACTTGTAGTTAGGGCCTCTCGTCGGGTAGACCGTTCGCCTGGTGCACGTCTGCCTAGTTGACGCCACTTCGGCGACTTGCGTGTCGATGGGGATGAAATGATGATGTCCCTGAGGAAGAAAACCTCCGACCCAGCCGGGAATCGAACCCGGGCCGTTAGGAATGACATTCCGTCGCGCTGGCCACTCAGCTACCAGGGGCGGACGTTTCTTGATAGTGATACTGCTTTCCATATTTCTGTATGTCTATCACGCGAAAAATAGACGGCATGACACAAGCGCCGCCATAACCTAAAACGCTCACACGAGAAGTAAAGACCAACTAGGAATATCAAACGCAAGTACTTCCACGCTTGTAATGAATGTCGAGTTTCTTGGATGTAAATGTGAACTTCATAACAAACAAATGACACTAGAAACGTGGTTGTGAGGAATAAATTCAGAAAAAGATCGCCAAGGTAGATGTCCCTTGATAACGGACTAGAAAATGGATATTGCGTAAATCGCCGAATAAAGCTAAAGCCTGGGTTCGCAGTTCCAAAATTGGTAGCCACATACTGCACACAAGTCGAAACTTGAAGACTTCCCACAGTATGCACCCAAACGAACAAATAGCAATCGGCGCCAAGAAGGACAGGCCATCCAGTCCAGTACATAAATAAAAAGTGACGATTATAAGAAGACACTGCTGGAAGATAATCTGACCTTCAATAAATACCGAACCTCTGAAAGTTAGTATTGCCTTTGATGCGAACATAGAGGGAAACTAGGGATTCACTCGAGATATTTCAGCGACATGAAATAAATTACAGAGCAAAGAAAGAAATGGGAATATTGTTCAGTGTTCTACTTGGTGCCTGCTCTCGTAACTAATTAATGAAATCATCGATCTGATGTCGCCACAGCAGTATTTACACGCGAACCGAGTCACGCGGGGCAGTGGTTTAGGTTAGAGGACACGCGTTTCGCTAAAATCCTCGTCCCGCCATCTGGCTTTAAGTTTCAATGGTTTCTTTAAATCGTGTAAGGTGAATAACGGAAGGGTCGATTTCGTTTCCCACCTAGCCCGTTCCGAGCTTGTGCTCCGCCTCTCGTGACATGGACGTCGACGAGACGATAAATCCTTTATCTTACTTCTTTTATACGAAAGAAATTTCCGTGGTCCGATCGACCATTCGTGATGCGCACCAGAGGAAATCAATCGGAGTAATAACGAAATTAAGAATTCCCTCTGCGGTTTCAACATTCTTATTCTTTTATTTGTTGATTTAATTATCCTGGAAATATTAGGGTCATCAGACACTCTCGTACGTCTAACCAGCCATTCTACATATTTTATATTCCTCCCACATAACGCCACATGGTTTTAAAGAGACAATATAGGGTAAAATACATAAAAAGCTGTCCTCACACGGAACGTGTTCCTTGTTCTTAAGGGGGATGTATGTAAAACTGGTCGAAATGTTGAAATTTTTGTTTACCACTAGATAGTTCTGTAGCATGTTAGAAATATTGTCTCCAGTTTTTAGAGCATAATTCGTCTTACAAATGGAGTAAAAGCAATTTCGTTTCAACCAACGCGCCATACCACGCCCACTTTCCTACACGACTCTGCCCTTGTTCGCGATATTTTATTACTTTGTGCCATTAGAGAAGGCATCTGTAGACTATAGAAGGCTGTGAGTCCATTTACAATGCGACTAATAGCGATGTATTGAAGAAATGCATTCATAATGGAATGAAAAACCCGAAAGAAAGCTTTAATAATCGTATTTAGAAAAGACGTCCGAAGACAACATTTTGCTCATCTACTTTTGTTAAAATTTCGGCACATGAAGCTTATCTGGTGTTTAATGTTGGTACCACTGAAAGTATCAGGGTTCTTATGAGATTAGGATTCGATGCAGGTTGCTTCACTGAAAACCTACTGAAGAATAAAATATCAGTGAAGGATATTGCCGAAAGGGCACGCCTGATAGATCAGACTAGAATAAGAGCTGATCGAAGGTCGACATTAAGGGACTTGTTTCTGGCATAAACCCTAATAAAATCTTCTTTTTCTTACTTCCCGCAACTTTTATTTTTCCCTGTACAAGGAACATTTTCTGCTGAACCACTGCAGATAAAAAGGCGAAATTGGTTACAAGCTTTGCACATATTATAACACAAATTTCTGTAACATACAATTTTTCAAAAAGTATAACTGTCAAATTTATTTAAACCTATGTGAAATAGAAATTCCTATGTACACATAATTAACAAAACACATTGCGACAGTTCTAAGACTAATATTACAAAACTGGTACCCAGATTATTTTGTCTAATTACTAAGATTAGCCTACCACATTTTGAAAGCGATAAGAAAAGTAAACTTTGGAAAAATGTTCCTCACGTGATACTATCTATTATAAAAGTATCCAGCAACGTCTTGAGTAAATTACTTTACAAAAAATTGAAACAATCCAGATTATAACCAGTAACATACTGACAAAACGTGAAAAGTTTGGTTCAGTTATCTCTCCAAGAGTAAAAGTTACATTAGCTTGTAAGTACCTAAGTATTTTCTCATGTGTCCTCCGTTTAGCACGCTAGACGCGGCTTAAATTATGATTGTTGCACGCTTAGAAACGAGCTGGTGCTGGCTCACAAATCACACTGTTTGCGAAAATGGACGCGCTTAAAACTGCTGCGTTAGCTGTATTAAAATGCATCTATTCTCCCTTGTTTATATGCTCGTCATGTTGTTCTCTCTGCAGTGCACACGACCAATTACTTCAATGTCCACGTACATGATAGAATACAAAAAGGGAAGTTCCACTCCAGTCATTAAGAACATCAGCTTTTCAAACATCCATTACCAATAGTACTATAAAACTTTAGAGCAGTGTTCCACATAAGAGAAAAATTAATTCATAATTATCACTTTTTAGCAAATTCTAAGGTCATTCTTAGCATATCACTGCCTCTATTTTGTAGCAGAATTTTTAGCACACAATCATACACAGTGTTTATAGAGGAATTAGGTGTGAAAATTACCAAACTATTAGTTTAATAAATCACGGTTGCAAAATACTAACACGAATTCTCTGCAGAAGAATGGAAAAAGTTGTAGGGTCGACCTAGGACAAGATCAGTTTCCATTCCGGAGAAATCCAGAAACACACAAGGTAATACTGACCCTACGAATTACCTCAGGAGATAAGATAAAGAAAGGCAAATCTACGTTTATACAATTTTTAGACTTAAAGAAAGCATTTGACAATACTGACCGGATTACTCTCTTTGAAATTCTGAAGGCAGCAAGGGTAAAATACAGGAAGCGAAAGGCTATTTACAACTTTTACTGAAACAAGACGGAAGTTGTAAGAGTCGACAGGCATGAAAGGGATAGCAGTGGTTGATAAGGAAGGGAGACAGGGTTGTAGCCTCTCCCAGGAGTTATTCAATCTGTACCTTGAACAAGCAGTAAAGGAATCCAAAGAAAAATTTGGAGTAGAGATTAAAGTTCAGGGAGAAGAAATAAAAAACTTCGAGGGTTGCCGATGATATTGTAATTCCGTCATAGACAGCAAAGGACTAGGAAGAGCATTGGAACAGAATGGACAGTGTCTTGAAAGGATGATATAAGATGAACATCAAAAAAGCAAAACAAGGATAATGGAATGTAGTCGAATTAAATCAGGTGATACTGAGGGAATTAGATTAGGAAACGAGACACTTAAAAGTTGTATGAGTTTTGCTATTTTGGGTAGTAAAATAACGGGTGATGGCAGAAGTAGAGATTACATGAAATGTAGACTGGTAGTGGCAAGAAAAATGTTTGTGAAGAAGAGAAATTTGTTAACATCGAATATAGACTTACGTATTAGGAAGCCCTTTCTGAAGGTATTTGTGTGGTGTGTAGTAGCCATGTATGGAAGTGAAATAGGTCGATAAACAGTTTATGCAAGAAGAGAATGAAGCTTTTGAGATGTGGTGCTATAGAAGAATGATGAAGATTAGATGGAAAGACCATGTAACTAATGAGGAGGAACTAAGCAGAATTGGGGAGTAAAGAAAATTGTCGCATAACATGACGAAGAGACGGGATCGGTTGAGAGCACACATTGTGAGACATCAAGGAATCACCAGTTTAGTATAGGAGGAAAGTGGGGAGAGTAAAAAACGTAGAGGGAGAACAAGAGATGAACACACTACGCAGATTCAGAATGATGTAAATTGCACTAGTTATTACGAAATTAAGAGGCTTGCACAGGATAGGGGTGCATGGAGAGCTGCATCAAACCAGTCTTCGGACTGTAAATCACAACTACAACAAAACAACAACATTTGTTCCAGAATATGAAAAGTTTTTTGGATGAATGAATAAATAGTGAACTGTGATCGAATGTAGCAGTGATATAGAAAGCAATCCTGCAGTTCGTTGGTCTGTGTTCCCTTGCACGTTCGCAAAACAGAACATTCCTACGAAAGAGCGTTGTTATATGTAACAAATATTACAGAAATACCTCTATTAATTTGAGAAGAAACACGCAGAATCATTTAGAAGACCATATAGAAAACGTAAAGGTACAGCAGAATACGAACCAACCGTACTTGACTTCTTAACTCCGCACTTCTATTCATTAAACTACCGCGATTTTATGAATCATACAACAATGTCTTTTATGTTCCGATTCTATGTTTAATCGGCTTTGTCTCATTAACGGACATTTCGTTGTAACATTCGTACCAAGAACAACGCTTTTCTGATAAGTCTTCACTGTACTGTTGCTTTAAAACTGCATAGTTTCATAATATGCAAAACATAATACTGTAACAATTAAACTGAAAAATTTTTAACCAGCAATATGGCGTTTTCCATCGTCTCACTGCTGCAAATCGTACCAGCAACGACGCGTTTTCGAGATATTCTCAAAAGTGTGATCTGAAACAGCGTACAGGTTGTCCCGGGAGGAATGATCAATATTCAGGGATAGGACAGGAACGATCATCCGAAGCAAAAAAAACCTAGTAAACTACGTCTCTAAACTGCATACATTAAGACCTATGAGCGTTTGTTCATCTTCGTTGTAGTGAAACACACCTCTTCCGCTAAACAAGAGGTCACACTCGTAGCTCTTAATATTGCATTTTAGAGGCCATGTTTACTACACAATTTTTCCTTGTTTTGGTCCGTATTACCTCCTCCCAAACGTCGAAAGCAAAGAGCTTGCTGGAGAAGAGATTTATTTCACAGTATCGAAGCTATAGAAGTGATCAAAGCTTTTCAGACAAGCATTTTACATTTTACAGTCCATGCATACTAGTCTTTTTTGCTTCGAATTATCGTTCCTCTCATATGTTGAATAACATTCCTGATGGGACATACTGTATATTTGCATCTGGACGTAAATCATAACATAGAACTACAAAATAGTGTATCCAAGTGAAAACGACGAAATCCAATTTGACGTCTTTCAAGTTCTACTTGTGTACAACGCTATCTAACATTTCACAGTCAACGTTCCTCTCCACAAAGCAAAAATCTGACTTGTCTTATTTAGTCCTTTACGCTATGAAATGTTGTGGATCGTGAACTTCCGCGTTGTGAACCCACAAAACTCGATCAGCCAGTCATCCACGGACACTTCCTCGCTCCGTGTGAGGATGGCTTTAGAAGTAGCATAAATAAGCAGTAGTAGCTATTATAGAAAAAAATATTTTATACTCGTAGCTGACGAAAAGAAGAACACAAATGCCGAATACATCTGTTGCTGCCAGGGCCCTGGCAGCAACAGGTGTGAAAGAAGGGGTGGGAGAGGTGGAGAAAAAGGAACGTGATAAAGCACAAGTATTGGAGAGAAGGGGGAAGGAAGTGGCGTCAGTGACTCTGAAACTAAAAGAGAATGAAGCATAAGTGGGAGAAGATGGAGACATTTGCATTACCGTCTGAATTCAGGGAGAAATTCTCAACACAAAGGTATCTTCCTTGCAAGCCTATTAAATTTGTACCGTGTATGACATTGTCTTCTTTGGCACTTCGCCAATTGCTGGATCTTGGCGTTCTAACAATCTGCTTCCACACAACTAGTCTCTGCTTTTCTCCTCCAAACTTGGATCTCCATCCGCCTTTGTCTTGGTTCACCCCTCCTTCTGATGTAACAAATCCTTCTTTTAGAATGAGATTTTCACTCTGCAGCGGAGTGTGCGCTGATATGAAACTTCCTGGCAGATTATAACTGTGTGCTGGACCGACACTCGAACTCGGGAACCTTCGCCTTTCGCGGGCAAGTGCTCTACCAACTGAGCTACCCAAGCACGACTCACGCCCCGTCCTCACAGCTTTACGTCTGCCAGTTTCTCGTCTCCTACCTTCCAAACTTCACAGAAGCTCTCTTGCGAATCTTGCAGAATTAGCATTCCTGGAAGAAATGATATTGCGGAGACATGGCTTAGCCACAGCCTGGGGGATGTTTCGAGAATGAGATTTTCACTCTGCAGCGGTGTGTGCACTGATATGAAACTTCCTGGCAGATTGAAATTGTGTGCCGGACCGAGACCCGAACTCGGGACCTTTGCCTTTCGCGGGCAAGTGCTCTACCAACTGAGCAACCCAAGTACGACTCAGAGGACGGGGCGTGAGTCGTGCTTGGGTAGGTCAGTTGGTAGAACACTTGCCCGCAAAAGGCAAAGGTCCCGAGTTCGAGTCACAGTCCGGCACACAGTTTTAGTCTGCCAGGCAGTTTCAATCTTTCTTTTTTTATTCTCTTGCGCATCTAGTCATCTGCCATCCTCGCGATATGCGCTAACCAGAGTGTTCTCTACGTATATCTTTCCCTTGTGTAAGCTGGTGTAATTCACATATATATCTTATTATCCAACAGTCTAATTTTCTCAAAGGTCTCTTGCTTTGTAGCGGCACTGGTTATTCATACTTGTCCGGTAAGTGCCAAACTACAGATCTAAGGATCCAGCGTCCGTTTCCCAGTCGATCCTAGGATATACAGTAGAAGCACGATATAACGCGGTTGTCGGAGGACATCCGTAACTCTCGCGTTATAACATACCCACGGTATACCTAGAGTGAGCCGTGTAATGATAAACAACTCATTTTACAGTGTATTTAAATTTAAAGAACGCTAGAAGTAAAACATTTCAGAAATTTACCAAACAGGCTACGGAAATTAGACAAATTCCACTCATACGTCTACCAAACAATGACACGAATTTCAGTATAGCATATAAAGTACGCTATCAAATACAGTACGATAATTAACAATACTGCATGCAAGTTACAGTATGTCATTACTCTACTGGTTTAAAGAAGTCAGTCAGCTTACTTTGGCGGGTCATTTCACAGAGTTTCTTTAATGCGTATTGTTTTATGCTCATCAGTTGCAACAACTCATTGGTTTGGTTCGCTTCGTCGCGCCATCCACGCAATCACTTTGTTTATATTATCCAGTATTTCACGTGTACTGGGAACATCATCTGTACGTTCCTCTTCAGCTTCATCATCATCATCATCATCATCCACAACTGCTTCACTACTTTCATTTCGAGCAGCATCAATAATGTCCTTGTTATTTGTGATCTCCAAAATCGGTTCTTCGTTTTCAACAAGTACCCAACGGCTCAACTCTTAAAGAGCAATAGTGCACTGTGGAACATCACATGCTGACTGAACGTCTCAGCTGTTGAAATCTATGTCACTACAGCGTCCATCTTTTGCATTTTCTTCAATGGAACACTTGTTCCAGCAATTCCTAAACGTGATCGGACCGATGGTTTGCCACGCCAGACCTACTGAATACGCAACACTCTTAAGATTTACACTTTCCAAGATCATTTCTATTTCCTCATCTGAATATACTATTGAAGCGTGAAGTTCACCGAGATCATAAGCCTTATATGCTCGTATGATGCCCTGATTAAGTGGCTCAATTAATGCCATAGTGTTTTTGTGCAAAAACAAAGTTTTTATTTTTCCTTCTTCTGATTGCTACAAAGCAGCAGGTGGATCAGGTGGACAGTGATCAAGGATTAGTAGAGTTTCTTCTCTCATTGACGGAACAATCTATTCTTGAAACCAGTTGGTGTAAATGTCACATATCATCCAAGCAGTCCTTGAATGCCTGTAAGTAAATCGTAATGACGACATGTTTACATTTTCAATCGTCTCAGGCTTTTGCTTTCACGTATACAAAGAGGTTTCAGTTTGTAACTGCTCGATTTATTTACGGTGAAGGAGAGAGGGTTGTTCTGTCATTATTCATTTTCAAACCCGTATTTTTCCTTATTTTTAATTCTTTTAAAATTTTGTATCGAGAGTTCTGTTTGGAAGCAACCAATAACAAAGCGCCGTGTCATCACAATTATACATTTAATGATCATTTAAATTTTCATGTACCATTACTTTGTATAGAGTTTCACGAAACTGTGAAGCAGATACACTGTCGCAAGACCTTGCTTATCCTCCAGTGGTCGTTGGACGGATTCCATGGCGACATTTGCATCTTGAAAACCATCCATCGGAAGCTCTGCTGCCATGTAAATCAAAGTAAATTTTTTCCGCTTAGGCTTGAACAGTTGACCCGAAAAGTGGCACACCTTCATTTCTCTTTATTACAAAGGTTTAAACACAAAGGAGTCACAGAGATAGATTGCAAGTGGACATTGATGGAATCAAAGGGGAAAGTTGAAAATTTATAACAAGTTCGTTTGTGTGTCCATGCTCCGCAGGAAGCGTATAAATACTTGTTTTGTAAATAAAACTGCCTTTTCCTGCTGCTAGTTACTTTATTTCTCCCATACGCTTTTCGTCTTCTCCTGTTGTAAGGCATCATCAGTGGGATCTATAACGATACAGTTTTGTTAGTTATAGATTATTAAACTGCTCACTTCGCGATTATTTTGTCAAAAAAATGATTAATTACGATTTGCTGATCTGCGTTTTCTCACATCTGGTCTGGAGGTCGCACTACCACTTTTATCACTGCCATATAATCACATCTTTGTGTTCTCGCCTTCCACACACTGTTCACCATGTTTCTCACTCTTTTTTGTGGTGGGCTATTGTTCTTTTGTCACTCGATACAACTATTTCGTCATACACTGTTTTTCACAACGCAAATATTGCGACTCCATTACGTGTTTCATCTTCTTTGGTATGTTTACCTATTTTTTGCCAACCTAACGAAGTATATATTCGAGACTAATTTCTGTTTATGATGTTTATACCGTGTGTGTGTATGAGTGAGAGGGAGAGGGGGGGGGGATAGCGCCGACGAGGTTTATCTTTTTTGGGGTTGAAAACTTTGGTGACAGCTCATTTGACTTTTCGTTTCAATATTCTGTGGAGGGTTCATGGATGAGTGAGTGTAAAGATATCGGGTTCTGTTATTATTATATTGGAGAGTATCATTATATTAATACTTTTTGCGAACGTTATTCTATTATTTTACCTATTAATGTAAGTAACGAATTGCTTGGCATATGTACTTGGTCATTCAACAGGAGTTTCCCTTCTGCTTTGAGCAGAAGGTTTTCTGTACGTGGTAATTTTCTTGCATGATTATGAGATGTTTTTTATTGTTGATTCTAATTATTTTCATGTCATCTTCTCTAAAGGTTGGTTTGTGATAAATAAAGGAACTACCAGCAGGAAAAGGCAGTTTCATTTACAAAACAAGTATTTGAAAATTTATGTCTGAGCGCGATTCGAACCCAGGTTTCCTGATTACTGGGCTAGAGTGCTCAGTGCACCTGCAAAGGCTACCCTAGCACGGCTCCCGTCAGACCCAACTTCTCTACGTATCCAGACACTACAAATGAGGTTCTCCTTGCCCATTATATTCGTCACTTGCAGCGTTTCGCCTATTCCCGTAAGAGTTCGAGCCCGGTGTTCATCCGCACTGAAGAGACCATTGGCCATCTTCTCCATGTCCGAAAGAACAGACACCACACATATACCTTCGTCAAGTTCACTGCCTTTTTCTAGTTTAGTTCTTCTCCTGTCCATCCCCACATCACTTGCAACTGTGTTTAGATAACTTCCAAGTTTACCCTTTTCCTTCACCCATCCCCTGATTGTCCCTTCAGGTGCACCACACTCGCGCGATAAACTTGCTTTAGTTTCACCATTCACAAGATCAAGAATTTTTAGTTCACCATTGTAACAAGCACACAGAAATGTAGACAGTGAATGAATGATTTTATGATCCACATTATGCTTGTGCTCACTTCGATGGAAAATGGAAATGTCGTGTGGCTAGGGCCTCCCGTCGGGTAGACCGTTCGCCTGGTGCAGGTCTTTCGATTTGACGCCACTTCGGCGACTTGCGCGTAATGGGGATGAAATGATGATGATTAGGACAACACAACACCCAGTCCCTGAGGGGAGAAAATTTCCGTCCCAGCCGGGAATCGAACCCAGGTTCTTAGGATTGACAGTCTGTCACGCTGACCACTTAGCTACCGCGGCGGACCTCACTTCGATAATTGCCAAGCACTGCTGCATAGCCACTTTGTTGACTGCGTCACGATGTTAAGCGTGAGATGAGTATTCAAAGCTGTTGTCCAGCAACTATTCTGATACGTTGAAAAAATAAACCAAAGGTTGTGTTTAATTATTTTGGTTATTGTTTAGAGAGCTTGGATGTTATACCATTAAATTATAATGCAGAAAGGGTACATGCAGATTGTAATAAGATTTTTTTGAGTTTATTAAATATACTGAGGGTGCAAAAATTATACATAAACGACATTTTATATTGGGATACATACTTTATACTGCATTATATCCGAATCCGTGGTATATCGGACCGCAGTATATCGGGATTCTACTAAATTTTTCTCGCTTATCGCTTCTTTCACTTCTGGCAACAATTTGTTATTGCGAAATATGCCAAGCTGTACCATGATTCGGAATCCGCATTAAACTGTATGTCCCCCTATAACTGGCTGGGTAATTCAGTTCAGAGGCGAGAGGAAGGCAAGGGCGTACTATGCCTAAAATAGCACTGGTTTGTTCAAACCACTCTGCAAGCTGATAACAAATGTACCACGTTTTTCATACTGCTAGAAGAGAAATAAGAAAAAGAAATTTATGGCACACTTTTAAAGGTGTCAGCCTTGTCTGGACGTCAACCTTTCATTTTTAATTCAATATTTCATTAAATTAAAGTTGAATTTATGTGAGTTTGTTCTTATTTGATATCAGGTTAATTCACATAGGGGTAATGAGTGGTTACTAGGTACGTATTTAGTGGGCTTTTCGGTTGATTTCATCTCCTTACATCCGTGTGGAATTTAGTATAACATCAGTGGATGTAGACAGTAGGCGACAGGCTAACATCTGCCAAAACTTTTATTGTCCTGTGCGAAAGAGAGGAATTTACGACCGGCTTCCTTTTTGGGGACCTGCCAGGCTGAGAACGTGGAACAGGAAAGCAGGTGAGGTGTGGTCGGGCCACATGCTGGGGCACTGTAGTGCCAACCTGTCTAAAAACAGCAGGGGTATCAGGCTGCCCACGGTTTGCAGACTCGGAAGGGGACGCTTTCTCTTTAGAAACGGGGAATGAACAATGCAGAGGCCACTGGCTAATAAAACTGTGCCTTCAGCGGGGTTCAGCCGGATATATGAAAACTGCACCGAGTGAAATTCACACCCAGTTTACATGGACTCTACCTGCTCACTACGTCATGGCCTCTCTGCGCCCCGAGTCCTCGCTCGCCCACTCCCTCCGGCCGCAGTAGGGTGCTGCGAGGCCCTGTCCGAGCTGCATCGACACTGCGATGCAAATGGCGTACGTGAACAAAATATCCTATTGCCGGAAGAAGAACAAGAGCGAAATCAACCTTCGACGCAACGCTCTACGATATTCCCTCCTACATGCACCTATGCCGCTGGTTCTACTTATTTTAACGTTTGCACTAGTAGCCATTAAAATTGCTACAACACGAAGATGACGTGCTACAGACGTGAAATTTAACCGACAAGAAGAAGATGCTGTGATATGCAAATGATTAGCTTTTCAGAGCATTCACACAAGGTTGGCGCCGGTGGCGACACGTACAACGTGCTGACATGAGGAAAGTTTCCAACCGATTTCTCATACACAAACAGCAGTTGACCGGCGTTGCCTGGTGAAACGTTGTTGTGATGTCTCGTGTAAGGAGGAGAAATGCGTACCATCACGTTTCTGACTTTGATAAAGGTTGGATTGTAGCCTATCGCGATTTCGGTTTATCGTATCGCGACTTTGCTTCTCGCGTTGGTCGAGGTCCAATGACTGTTTGCAGGATATGGAATCGGTGGGTTCAGGAGGGTAATACGGAACGCCGTGCTGGATCCCAACGGCCTCGTACTCTAGCAGTCGAGATGACAGGCATCTTATCCGCATGGCTGTAACGGATCGTGGAACCACTTCTCGATCCCTGAGTCAACAGATGGGGACGTTTGCAAGACAACAACCATCTGCACGAACAGTTCGACGACGTTTGCAGCAGCATGGACTATCAGGTCGGATACCACGGCTGGGGTTACCCTTGACGCTGCATCACAGACAGGAGTGCCTGCGATGGTGTACTCAATGACGAACCTGGGTATACGAATGGCAAAACGTCATATTTTCGGATGAATCCAGGTTCTGTTTACAGCATCATGATGGTCGGATCCATGTTTGGCGACATCGCGGTGAACGCACATTGGAAGCGTGTATTCGTCATCGCCATACTGGCGTATCAACCGGCGTGATGGTATGGGTTGCCATTGGTTACACGTCTCGATCACCTCTTGTTCGCATTGACGGCACTTTGAACAGTGGACGTTACATTTCAGATCTGTTATGACCCGTGGCTCTACCCTTCATTCGATCCCTGCGAAACCCTACATTTCAGCAGGATAATGCACGACCGCATGTTGCAGGTCCTGTATGGGCCTTTCTGGACACAGAAAATGTTCGGCTGCTGCCCTGGCCAGCACATTCTCCAGATGTGTCACCAATTGAAAACGTCTGGTCAATGGTGGCCGAGCAACTGGCTCGTCACAATACGCCAGTCACTACTCTTGCTGAATTGTGGTATCGTGTTGAAGCTGCATGGGCAGCTGTACCTGTACACGCCATGCAAGCTCTGTTTCACTCAATGCCCAGGCGTATCAAGGCCGTTATTACGGCCAGAGGTGGTTGTTCTGGGCACTGATTTCTCAAGGTTCTGTGCACCCAAATAGCGTGAAAATGTAATCACATGTCAGTTCTAGTATAATATATTTGTCCAATGAATACCCGTTTATCATCTGCATTTCTTCTTGGTGTAGCAATTTTAATGGCCAGTAGTGTATATTCTACTTTATTCTTCTATGATGCAGATCTATATCTACTTCTACAGGACGACCCTGCAATTCACACTGAAGTGCCTGACACAGGGTTCATCGAACCACTTTCACACTATTTCTCTACCGCTCCACTCTCGAACAGAGCATGGGAAATACGTACACTTAAGACTTTCCGTGCCAGCTGTGATTTCTCTAATTTTATTACGATGATCATTTTTTTTAACGAAACATTTTCGAAATGGAGTTGGAGACTGAAATTTCGTGAAGGGAACCCGCCACAACGAGGAACATGTTTCTTTTAACGATTGCCACTCCAACTCGCGTATTATATCCGTGATTCACTTCCCAATTCCGCGGCAATACAAAATGAGCTACTCTTCTTTGGACTTTTTCGATGTCCTCCTTCAGTCCTATCTGGTTAAGGTTCATGTACCGCACAGCAGTATTCTAGCAAGTATTCTAGCAGAGGACGTACACCCTTACTGTAGGGAGCCTCTTTACTAGACCTGTTACATCTTCTGTTGTGGCAATAAAACGCTTCCAATTAAATTAGTTCGAACTCCTATCCCTAGATACTTAGTGGAATTGACATCCTTTGGATTTGTGTTATATGTCGTGTAGCCGAAATTTAACGGATTCCCTTTAGTACTAATGTTGATGATCTCACAATATTCACTATTTACAGTCAATCGCCTCTTTTAGGACCATATCGATATTGCAGCTGAATCATTTCACAAATGGTTTTGATATTCAGATGATAAATGATAGCATCATAATCGTTTATATAGATTAGGAACAACAGAGCGCCTATAACACTTCCTTGGAGGACGCCAGATATCGCTTCTGTCTTATTCGATGACTCTCTGCCAGTTACTAGGAAATTTCACCTTTCTGGCAGAAAATTACCAATCCATTTGCACAATTGAGACGATAATCCACAGGCACTCAATTTGATTAGACGTCGCTTGTGATGAATGGTACCAAAAGCCTTCTGAAAATACAGAAATATGAAATTCATTTGAGAAACCCTGTCGATAGCACTGATCACTTTATGAGAATAAGGAGCTAGTTGTGCTGCAAAACAACAATTGTACTGAATTCGAGCTCACTATGTCCAGTGGATCCATTTCTTGAAGGTAGTTCATCATGTAGGAACAAGTATGTTCAAAAATGGTTCAAATGGCTCTGAGCACTATGGGACTTAACATCTATGGTCATCAGTCCCCTAGAACTTAGAACTACTTGAACCTAACTAACCTAAGGACATCACACAACACCCAGTCATCACGAGGCAGAGAAAATCCCTGATCCCGCCGGGAATCGAACCCGGGAACCCGGGCGTGGGAAGCGAGAACGCTACCGCACGACCACGAGCTGCGGACAACAAGTATGTTCCAAAATCCTACTGTAAATCGGTCTGTGACAGGTGTCTGTAATTCAGCGGATGACTCGTATTTTTTTTCGTGAGTACTGGTAAGATTTGCGCAACTTTCCCATTTTTTTGGTACGAATTTTCGTCGAGCGATCGGTTATAAATGATCGCTAAATATGAAGCTATTACATTAGCATACTCTGAAAGGAACCTAATTCGTATGCAGTCTGGACCAGAAGACTTGGATTTATTAAGTGATTTAAGTTCCTTCACTACATCGAGAATATCTGCTTCTAAGTTAGTCATGTTGGCAGCAGTTCTTAGTCCTAATTCTTGACTATTTACTTCGTCTTCTTTGGTGAATAAATTTCGGAAAACCGGATTTAATAACTCCCCTTTTGTGGTACTGTCATCGGTAACATTACCATGCGTGACAAACCTACTGTCGGCTTCTCTCTCTGGTTCTTCGTCCGACGATTGATTGATGATTTTCCTGACGTTTCGCCAGCACGAGTGGCTGGCACTGTCAAAGCTTCGCCATCCACCACCAGCAATGGAGGTTGAAGATCGGACACTGCCAACCAATCGTGCTGGCGAAACGCCAGAACAAACATGAATCAAACGTCGGCCGAAGATCCCGAGACAGAAGTTAACAGTCAATTTGTCAACCAGTGGCCACGAATGCCTGAACAATTTAATATTAGCATACGTACTCTGTCCTAATCTGAAAAATCGTTATGCTTCGTCACCTGAAAATTTTTTGTTCTTTTGTTACGTAAGTTCTGATGTTACTTAAGCTGTGACGAATATTCTGTTCTTTTAGTCCATCTTGCTTAATACAGAATATTATAATGATCATGTATCTTCCACTTAGCCATAACGACAATGATCTGCAGAATTATCCAGGAGTATTGTTCCTACATAATTCTCGCACCACTGCAAAGAAAAGTGTTGAGGAGCAGCTGAAACCGTTAAAATGTAATAGAGCTTCAGCACCCAATGAATCCCTATCATATTCTACGTATACCAGATTTCTGTCTGAGTTAGCCCCCTTTTCACCATAATCTATGACAGATACCTCGAACAAAAAAGGTGTCCAGTTATCGGAAGAAAGCACAGATCCCACTCATACACAAGAAGCGTATCAGAAGTGAACCATAAAACTAACGTCGAATATTCCTGAGATCCACTTGTTGTAGAATCGTAGAACATACACTGATGCAGTATCTCCTCCATGTAAAACAGCATGGATTCCGAAAACATTGACCATGTAAAACCCAACTTGCTGTTTTTTCACCTGACTTCCTGAAAGCCATGGTTCAAAATGGTTCAAATGGCTCTAAGCACTATGTGACTTAACATCTGAGGTCATCAGTCCCCTAGACTTAGAGCTACTTAAACCTAACTAACTTAAGGACATCACACACATCCATGCCCGAGACAGGATTCGAACCTGCAACTGTAGCACCCGCTTGGTTCCGGACTGAAGCGCCTAGAACCGCTCCACCACAGCGGCCGGCAAAAGCCATGGATCACGGTAGTCATGTAGATGCAGTATTTCTCCGTATCTGAAAAGTGTTTGACTCTGTGCTACATCTACGTTTACTCTCAAAAACGGGATCGTGTCGTGTATCAGGCGAAAATTGTGACTGAATTGGGGATTTCTTGGTAGGGAGGGTGCAGCAAGTTATCGTAGGCGGAGAGTCGTCAACAGATATAACTTCGTATGTACCCCAGGAAGTGTGTTGGGACTGCTGTTGTTAATATTGTAGAGTAATGATGTTACGGGCAATATTTTAGCAAAATCAGACTTTTCGCACATGTTGCACTTATCTATACTCAAGTGACAAAAGTCGTAGAATACCTCCTAATATCATGTCGGACCTCCTACTGCCTGGCGTAGTGCAGTAACTCGAAGTGGGATGGACTCTACAAGTCTTTGGACGTCCCCTGCATAAATATTCAGACATGCTACCTCTACAGCCATCCATGATTGCGAAAGTGTTGCCGGTGCAGGATTTTGTGCACGAACTGACCTCTCGAATATATCCCATAAATGTTCGATGGGATTTATGTCAGGTGATCTGGTTGGCCAAACAATTTGCTCCAACTGTCCAGAATGTTCTTCATACGAATCGCGTACAGTTGTGGTCCCGTGACAAGGTGCATAGTCATCCACAAATATTCCATCGTTATTTGGGAACATGAAGTCCATTGTAAGAGGTATGCGCTATATGCGCTGCCTGCAACAGGCAAGACTTAGGAGAGTCTCTGACCAGAGAGCAGTATGTAGTTAGTTGTTGCTTGTCGCTAGTCGAAACTAGTCTTCAGTAGTGTGCAGTAGTCGACAGTTGTGTGCGTGAGTCAGTAGTAGTCGGCAGGAGTCTGCGCGTGTCGGCAGTCTGCTCTGGTCGGGACTCTGGAGGATGAGTATTATTGTAGAAGGTAAAGAAGCAGCCTTGCGCATATCTAGTAATGTATGTTAACTGTCATCCAATTCTTTAAAAAAAATGCCCCAATAATAATTTTTATAATATAAAGTAATTTTAAAAAAAGCATTCATTTCAATTTAAAGATTTTATTCAATGGATTATCTTTCCTTTCACGAGTCACAAAGCATAGGCCAGCATTGCACGGAGCTGTGCCGAAAATTTTTTATGTAAGAGCAGATATATATTCGCAGTTTTTATTGAGGTAAGAATATTTACTTTTTTTCCATTCAGAATACAGGGCCGGGGTGCAGCGCTGCTGTCGTCATAAAATTTATCAGGTTACTGAATTTTTTTTTTATTATTATTTTGGTGTTTAGGAATTTTTCTGTTTCGAACTTAACATTAAATGATAAAAGAATTTTGTGGGAACATTAAATGTGAATGCATTTCTGCACAGAGATTATAAATGGGAGCCAATTTTGTTCAGAGGTTATGATATTTAAAATTCATTTAATTAATATTTCTGTGCGGAGGTTACACCATGAACAATTGCAAATGGTCCCCAACTAGCCGAACGTAACCACTGCCTGTCAATGATCGGTTTAGATGGACCAGAGGACCCGGTCCATTCCATGTAAAGACGGCCCACACCATTGTGGAGTCACCACTAGCTTGCACAGTGCCTTGTTATCAACTTGGGTCCACTGTTTTACGGGATCTGCACCACACTCGAATCCTATTGTCAGCGCTTACCAACAGAAATAAGGACTCATCTGTCCAGACCACGGTTTCCCAGTCGTCTAGGGTCCAACCGAAACGGTCACGAGCCCAGGAGAGACGCCGCAGCCGAGGCCGCCCTGTTAGCAAAGGCGCTCGCGCCGGTTGTGTGCCTCCATAGCCCATAAACGCCAAATTTCCTCGCACTGCCCTAACTGAGCCGCGCGTGGCTCGTGTTCCTGCCATAATCTATTTTACACCCTGTTTTTAACGTACTTCCACCTCACTACGTTAATTTAAATTACTGCCGGCCGCGGTGGTCTCGCGGTTCTAGGCGCGCAGTCCGGAACCGTGCGACTGTTACGGTCGCAGGTTCGAATCCTGCCTCGGGCATGGATGTGTGTGATGTCCTTAGCTTAGTTAGGTTTAAGTAATTCTAAGTTCTAGGGGACTGATGACCACAGCAGTTGAGTCCCATAGTGCTCAGAGCCAGCCAATTTAAATTACTACTGTCACTCAGTTGTTGCTTTGCTTGACCGTGATCGTCGTAAGCAGCGCGTATCGATATATCCCCTCTCATAGTATCTTTGCTCGACTGCTATTACTTCCAGGTCGTTGTCAGCCGTAAGAGGAGTTTGCGTCGCGAGTTCGGGTCTGCCAGTGAGTTGGAACGTGTCTGGAGCGCAGTCCGGACCTGCCAGTCAGAAGTTGCAATGAGGCACTAGTGCAGTCGGGTTGGAGCACCAGTGAGGCCTGCGTCGACATAGCTCGCCCGACCATTGCCGCCACGCATCACTTCAGCTGGGCCACGCTCTTGGTGGATCGTCGGTCGGTCATCCTACCGGACGACGCGTTTTGGCGCGCCGATCGTGCATGAGTCGACTGTGTCTGTGTGCATCGACTCCTGATTTGTCTTCGTGTGTGTTTAGTTACTGTTGGGGTACCGTTCAGGTCTTCGTGCAACTGTTTGTCAGGTTGTGTGTGTAGTTATTTCTACTGACGATTATTTTAGATGTTGTCGGCATTGTGCGGAGTCGGTCGGTTGCTGAGGACCAGCAAAGTTATCTCCGCGCGGCGTAGTCGACTTGGCCCCTGGTGGTCTCTCCACAGTGTCGGAGTCTGTGTGGAGCTGTCCGATCGGTACGAGCATCGTCGCTCGCCGATCCAGGAAGTGAATGTGGAGTGGTTTTGAGCATTACGTTGTTGATTCCGGCGTTGCTGTTGTGGAGGCTTTCCTGTGAGCAACAACGAGTGAAGTGTTAGAGATAGCCGCCGTCAGGTGGAGTTGATCAACTTAATTTGCCCACAGTCAAGTGTACCAGTGGAATTTTCTGCCTTGTGGCCGTTAGAATTTTCTGCCTTGTGGCTGTTAGTGTTCTGGTTCCCTGCCCTGGCCGCTAACGTAGTTTTTAGGCAGTGTCTTTTCCTCACCTGTTGTTGCTGCCCAACATCGTGTGTAGTTTTGGC
This sequence comes from Schistocerca nitens, assembly GCF_023898315.1. NCBI lineage: Eukaryota > Metazoa > Arthropoda > Insecta > Orthoptera > Acrididae > Schistocerca > Schistocerca nitens. The sequence continues at coordinate 213,191,059 of NC_064617.1, forward strand.
AGCTCAGTTCACATTGGAGTTTGTTTGGGGATAGTGATACTTGTAATTTTTTGGGGCCTTGAATTCTCGTGTACTCCGTCGTGGCGAGCAAGCGGTTGATCGGTCGGTCCGTGACTGTCCCTAGATGGGTTCGCACTAATTAAGTGTAGTTGGACTCACCGCCTGTCTCGCCTATGTGGACGAGGGCAGACCGATCCACTGGAGACCTCTGAGTGCCGTTCTCTTAATGATTCTTTTGGCAGTGTTAATGTTGTTGTAATTTAACTGTATTTTATATTTTAAATTTGGCAAGGTTAGTTGTGGGCCTTCAGTCCTGGAAACATGTTCTCAGAGTTTCCTTAAAGACCAAACATTATCGCCTTCTGCTCTTAAAAGGTTATTGTAATTTCCTCTGAAAGATTTTACAAGTTATTGTGTGCCTTCCGACATTGGTGTTGCAAGAAGGAAAGATTGTTGCAATATATAGTCCCTTAATTTGCAGAATTTAACTTGCAGCCTTCAGCCATCTTATTACGTTTATCTCTTTCTGTGCACCCTGGGCCATCAGCCGTTTTAGCATCTTAAAACATTGTGGCTTTCTGCCTTCAGTAACAATCATAGTATATTTGGAATTGTGAAGATTTAATCTGGCGGCCTTCAGGCGCTCCGCATGCTGATCTCATATACACTCCTGGAAATGGAAAAAAGAACACATTGACACCGGTGTGTCAGACCCACCATACTTGCTCCGGACACTGCGAGACGGCTGTACAAGCAATGATCACACGCACGGCACAGCCGACACACCAGGAACCGCGGTGTTGGCCGTCGAATGGCGCTAGCTGCGCAGCATTTGTGCACCGCCGCCGTCAGTGTCAGCCAGTTTGCCGTGGCATACGGAGCTCCATCGCAGTCTTTAACACTGGTAGCATGCCGCGACAGCGTGGACGTGAACCGTATGTGCAGTTGACGGACTTTGAGCGAGGGCGTATAGTGGGCATGCGGGAGGCCGGGTGGACGTACCGCCGAATTGCTCAACACGTGGGGCGTGAGGTCTCCACAGTACATCGATGTTGTCGCCAGTGGTCGGCGGAAGGTGCACGTGCCCGTCGACCTGGGACCGGACCGCAGCGACGCACGGATACACGCCAAGACCGTAGGATCCTACGCAGTGCCGTAGGGGACCGCACGGCCACTTCCCAGCAAATTAGGGACACTGTTGCTCCTGAGGTATTGGCGAGGACCATTCGCAACCGTCTCCATGAAGCTGGGCTACGGTCCCGCACACCGTTAGGCCGTCTTCCGCTCACGCCCCAACATCGTGCAGCCCGCCTCCAGTGGTGTCGCGACAGGCGTGAATGGAGGGACGAATGGAGACGTGTCGTCTTCAGCGATGAGAGTCGCTTCTGCCTTGGTGCCAATGATGGTCGTATGCGTGTTTGGCGCCGTGCAGGTGAGCGCCACAATCAGGACTGCATACGACCGAGGCACACAGGGCCAACACCCGGCATCATGGTGTGGGGAGCAATCTCCTACACTGGCCGTACACCACTGGTGATCGTCGAGGGGACACTGAATAGTGCACGGTACATCCAAACCGTCATCGAACCCATCGTTCTACCATTCCTAGACCGGCAAGGGAACTTGCTGTTCCAACAGGACAATGCACGTCCGCATGTATCCCGTGCCACCCAACGTGCTCTAGAAGGTGTAAGTCAACTACCCTGGCCAGCAAGATCTCCGGATCTGTCCCCCATTGAGCATGTTTGGGACTGGATGAAGCGTCGTCTGACGCGGTCTGCACGTCCAGCACGAACGCTGGTCCAACTGAGGCGCCAGGTGGAAATGGCATGGCAAGCCGTTCCACAGGACTACATCCAGCATCTCTACGATCGTCTCCATGGAAGAATAGCAGCCTGCATTGCTGCGAAAGGTGGATATACACTGTACTAGTGCCGACATTGTGCATGCTCTGTTGCCTGTGTCTATGTGCCTGTGGTTCTGTCAGTGTGATCATGTGATGTATCTGACCCCAGGAATGTGTCAATAAAGTTTCCCCTTCCTGGGACAATGAATTCACGGTGTTCTTATTTCAATTTCCAGGTGTGTATGTATACGATTTATCTTATTCGTAAATTTAACTGTGTGTCATGTCTTTTCAAAATTGAACTTATTCTAAAGCATTTGTTTGGAGGCCTTCAGCCGCGAAGCAAATTTAATTCTTTTAAAAGTGTATTTGTGAACTAAATGATAATAAATTACAATTGTGAAACGAGTCCGACCGCAACTCCCTTGGCCCTTTCCACAACCTTAATTACCTGTTAGCCTTGCGTGATTTAGCGGGCGTTTCACTAACAGATACCTTCGTCGTACGTCCCACGTTGGTTTCTGCGGTTATTTCACGCACTGTTGCTTGTCTGTTAGCACTCACAAATCCACGCAAGCGGCGCTGTTCTCGGTCGTTGAGTGAAGGCCGTCTGTCACTGTGTTGCCCATGGCGAGAGGTAATGCCTGAAATTTGATATTCTCGGTGCACTCTTCACACTGTGGACCTCGGAATATTGAATTCTCTAACGATTTCCGAAAAGGAATGCCCCGTGTGTCTAGCTCCAAATACCACTCCACGTTCATAGTCTTAATTCCCGCCGTGTGGCAATAATGACGTCGGAAACCTTTGAATCAGCTGAGTACAAATGACAGCTCCGCCGATGCACTACCCTTTTATTCCTTGTGTACACGATACTACCGTCATTTGTATAAGTGCACATCGCTATACCACGACTTTAGACACCTCAGTGTATAGTGAGTGAAAGGGTCCTGTAGCCCCCCTTCATTAGCATTTTATTTGCTTTCGAATGATACAGAACTATCTGGCGTGCGTGAGTGAATGAATGTGGGTGTGTTTCATTTTGTCATACAGCGGTTTAGTCTGCTGCAGAGAATCAGCGGTAGTCGTACAGAATGGCCAAACCGTGTAGTTTTCAGGTAGGCAAAGACGTTTGCTCCCCTTGTGGGAAAGTTACCGGCGTTAGGTTGGTGGCGGAAGCCTCATCTCTGGGTTTTCCAGGCCGCAGGGTCGCGTGGGAGACGTTGGAGTGTGTGAGACGGTCAGTCTGGGTTTAGCTCGACGAGGGTCTGCAGCCGAGGTCTCTTCGAAGCAGGGAGAGTTGATTTAACCACGTGGCGCCTTGTCTCATAGCGAGAGGGGAGCTTTTAGCTTTTGGTCTTGTGTCTCGTCTTATAAAGAGTGTGTTATTGGGTCGCAGCAAGGAATGCAACGCTTTTGCAGACTTTCAGTTTGATTCCTAATGCAGACTTTGGTCCGTAAGAACGTGGCACAAAGGAATTGCATATGTTGAAGCGATCTCACGAAGCAAGTGCGCCCTCGCTTCAGTGTGAAGGTTTGTGTGGCTGCGACTGCTTGTGTGTACATTCTATTATTTTCCGAACCTTTTTAATTTATGACTCTTCGGGAGTCTTCTTTGTTTCATTAGATGATGTCCGCTGGAAACCATCCACGTGGGTTAATATTAGAGTTTGTTGGTCCTCTGCCATTACCCGTTGTCTATTCAAATGTGTCCTCCATAAAATATTAATTGTTCGCGGCTGCATGGTTTAATGTAACTAAATTTTGGCCACGGTACGTAGTAATTGTGTCTCTGCGAACCATGTGGGCACACGAGTCTGTTGTGAAACGTATAGCGTTTTACAAGCAATTGTACTTTAGTTACCAGGCAACAGCAGTTATGTAGATGACTTACATCAATGTTTTAAGGAATAAATAATTTTACCTCCAATCTTCTCCAGTGTACCGATGTTATGTCTCCATTACCTATGTGATTTACCTTGTAGTTTTCCTTGTTAGCCCATCCATGGCGTTTCCATGCGCACAGGTCCAGTAATTAGTGTCCCTTTTTTATTTTAAACAAATTCTTTAGAATAGATCTTGTTTTCAGGAATGTTCCTGCAAGCTGCTCTTATGCAAAGTGTCCACGCACTCTTTACTTTACCGAGCGGTCTAAGGCGCTGCAGTCATGGACTGTGCGGCTGATCCCAGCGGAGGTTCGAGTCCTCCCTCGGGTATGGGTGTGTGTCTTTGTCCTTAGGATAATTTACGTTAAGTAGTGTGTAAGCTTAGGGACTGATGACCTTGGGAGTTAAGTCCCATAAGATTTTCCTTTAATATTTGATTCACGTGAACAATGCCGGGATCATATTAATAATTACATCCCATTCTTTGTGAGTGACTTTATGATGAATGTTCTTTTATGAGTTTTTCTTATGAATAAATTAAGTAATTTTCCGACTCAGCCCAATCTCTTATTTGTCGTGTAGCTAGAGTTGGTGGCGACCCAATCTTTTATGTTGACTTCAATGACAGATAGCATTTCCTTATTCAAATTGTGCGTGGTTCTTTTAGCCATCAGGATACATTCAAAGTGCACTTCACGCTTCTGACATATAGCGACCCTTTACTCATGCTACTTACATGAGGTACCGTGGAAAGAACTACACATAAATTCAGTTAGATCTTGATAAGATTTCAAAGTGGTGAAAAGACTGAAAACGTGCTTTAAGAAATATAAAATGGCCCTCTTCACAAAATGAAAAAACATGATATCCTTTGACTACAATATCAACGAGTCACAATTGTAATCAGTCAACTCATATAAATACCTGGGTGTAATACTTTGCAGGGACACGACGTGGAAAAAGCACATGTAGTCAGTCATAGGTAAAGCAAGTAGCAGTTTCAGTTCATTGATAGAATACTAGGGAAATGCAATCAGTATACGGAGGAGACTGCATAGAAAACACCCGTATGACCCATCCTAGAATACTACTCGAGTGTATGGAATCCGTGCCAAATAGAACCAACAGGGGATATCAACGAAAAAGACAAAAGCAGCACTATTGGTCACAGGTGTGTTTGATCAATGGGGGGAGAGTCACAGAAATGCTGATGAAACTGAACTTGCAGACGCGAAAGCCTTGTTAGTAAGTTTAAAAACTAGCTTTAAATTATGAATCTATGAATATACTACAACCCGCTACTTGTTGGTGCCGCAGGGATAGCGAGAGACGGTTTAGACTGATTACAGCTCCCACTGAGGCGTTTAAGAAATCACTATTTCCCCGCTCCGTACTTGAATGGAACGGGAAGAAATCTTAATAACTGGCACAGTTATTTATCATGTTTTACGCCACTTACAGAAAAGGCGCACATGTAGCGCTAGGAGCGGGAGAAGAAGCTACATACAGCTCATGTCTCCTGTACAGGATGAACTAGATAGGGATAGTTTCTGCCTATTTTGGTATAAAGAGCCGTAGGCTCCTGTGGCGCCTTACGAAGCAGTAATGTAATTATGACTTAAGAGGCTATGTTACTAGAATTATCTTTGTTTTTGTGAAAATATTTTCACAGTACTGAAAAAGGTTGCAACATGTAATAACCAAAACGTAATAACACGAAAGGATAAGGTTATTCGTGGGCACCTACGTGCAGATGCAAAACTGCTGTTGCGGGGTTACCGTCGCTGCAGGAACATCTGTGCATATCCCCGTCGTGCTATTTTACCACTGTGTTCGGTAAACCCATAGACGAGATGGATATCGGCCGATTCTTCATGAGTAAACCCATCAACGCCGTTATGTATGACTGTTAACGTACTAAAGCTGCTAGGAAAACCAACCTGCGACTGAACCAAGATCCAACAGTAAAGTAGGCCTTGTATTGTATTGCACGTTAACCGGGGGCCTAGAAACGACGGAGAAGCTCCGTCCCCCGCCACTGCCGCAGCGGTCAACAACCCGATGTCGACTGCCGCAGTCCACTTCACTCCGCCGCCCACACCGAACCCAGGGTTATTGTGCGGTTCGGCCTCCGGTGGACCCCCCAGGGAACGTCTCACATCAGACGAGTGTTACCCCTATGTTTGCGCGGTAGAGTAATAGTGGTGTACGCGTACGTGGAGAACTTATTTGCGCAGCAATCGCCGGCATAGTATAGCTGAGGCGGAATAAGTGGAACCAGCCCGCATTCGCCGAGGCAGATGGAAAACCGCCTAAAAACCATCCACAGACTGGCCGGCTCACCGGACTTCGACATGAGTCCACCGGGCGGATCAGTGCCGGGGACCAGGCGTTCCTCCCCACTCCGGAAAGCCGTGTGTTGGACCGCTCGGCTAACAGGGCGGGCTAAAGTAGGCCTTATTGTTGTCAGCAGTAAGTACCATGAGTGAATGGAATAAGTTTGTCACCAAACAACACACACAGCGCATACTGTCAAGAATGTCACTGTCGGGCAGATATTTTCAATGCAATACCGATACAAGGGGTAAAAAAACAAACGAAATGTAATAACTCGTAAAGAACTACTGGAAACCACCCTCACAGTAAAATAGTCGTAAGATACCCCTGCAACATCTGCATAATTTTGTCGGTGAAACTATGGTACATCCTGTATACATGTAAAACGGCCTTTTCTTTAGAATGACAACGCATGCTGATCCACAGGAAAAGACCACACTTTATTTTAAAGTATCCTTTGTCGATTAGAAGAGATACGATTTTTAAAATGCGAGTCTGTAATTTGGGTTTAATGTTTTCCATTGTACTTTCTGAAATGGTTCAAATGGCTCTGAGCACTATGGGACTTAACATCTGAGGTCATCAGTCCTCTAGACTTAGAACTACTTATTGTTGTTGTTGTTGTTGTCTTCAGTCCAGAGACTGGTTTGATGCAGCTCTTCATGCTACTCTAACCGGTGCAAGTTTCTTCATCTCCTGGTACCTACTGCAACCTACACCCTTCTGAATCTGTTCGGTCTCCCTCTGCGATTTTTACCCTCCACACTGTCCACCAATACTAAATTGGTGATCCCTTGATGCCTCAGAATATGTCCTACCAAGCGATCCCTTCTTCTAGTCAAGTTGTGCCACAAGTTTCTCTTCTCCCCAATTCTATTCAATACCTCTTCATTAGTTATGTGATCTATCCATCTAATCTTCAGCATTCTTCTGTAGCACCACATTTCGAAAGCTTCTATTCTCTTCTTGTCTAAACTATTTATCGTACACATTTCACTTCCATACATGGCTACACTCCATACAAATACGTTCAGAAACGACTTCCTGACACTTAAATCTATACTCAATGTTAACAAATTTCTCTTCTTCGGAAACGCTTTCCTTGCCATTGCCAGTCTACATTTTATCTCCTCTCTACTTCGACCATCATCAGTTATTTTTCTCCCCAAATAGCAAAACTCCTTTACTAATTTAAGCGTCTCATTTCCTAATTTAATTCCCTCAGCATCACCCGACTTAATTCGACTACATTCCATTATCCTAGTTTAGCTTTTATTGCTGTTCATCTTATATCCTCCTTTCAAGACAAGGCACTTAAACCTAACTAACCTAAGGACATCACACACATCCATGCCCGAGGCAGGATACGAACCTACGACCGTAGCAGCAGCGTGGCTCCGGACTGAAGCACCTAGAACCACTCGGTCACAACGGTCGGCTAAACATGATCCTTAGGTATGCGGCGGCCGAGTGTTTCAGGACATATAGCATCTTTTCTAATGTCTCTCGAAAGCGTAATTCAGTTAAAGTTACATGTTTGGTTTTTGACTTGCACTATTGTGGTGAGAGCAACTCAACACGTGCGTGAGTAACTAGAGGGGTTAAGTTGGGAGCACAACTGCTTCGGGCGGGGACGCGTTCAATTGGCTCTTCGATGCTGACTACACTGGTGGCAGTTAAATACAATCGCCAAAGTTTTTGATTGGGAGCTGCATCTCGCGTCTTCCCGATGAGTGGTCGTGGAGGTGGAAAGCGTGCTGCTGTGAGCTCACGTGGGTAGCCACCTAGACCGTCTGATTCAAATTCTATGGCGAGACGTGTGGGAGTCTTTTTTGCTCTGAGCACTATGGGACTTAACTTCTGAGGTCATCAGTCTCCTAGAACTTAGAACTACTTAAACCTAACTAACCTAAGGACATCACACACATCCATGCCCGAGGCAGGATTCGAAACTGTGACTGTAGTGGTCTCGTGGTTCCAGACTGTAGCGGCTAGAACCGCTCGGCCACGCCGGCCGGCTCGTGTGGGAGTATAGGAGGCAGTTGCTCGTACTCGGAGTTAGGAAATTTTCTGTGAGCAGTAGCTTGCCACGACTGGCGATAGTTTTCCACCCTGCACTGGACGGTGTACCGGGCTTCGACCGTCATCATCGATGATTTGAAGAGGCGTACTATGGTAGTAGGATATCGGCGTACGCTACTCGCAAAGGAAGTATGGGCCTAACTGGCAGCTGCATTGCGTCGTCTAAAGCTGTAGACATCAAACAAGCTGTAGTGAGAACAGCAAGCAGTATGAAGTTCTGAGTCAAAAAATGGTTCAAACGGCTCTGAGCACTATGAGACTTAACATCTGAGGTCATCAGTCCCCTAGAACTTAGAACTACTTAAACCTAACTAACCTAAGGACATCACACACATCATGCCCGAGGCAGGATTCGAACCTGCGACCGTAGCAGTCGCACGGTTCCAGACTGAAGCGCGTAGAACCACTCGGCCACACCGGCCGGTGAAATTCTGAGTGAGCAACGAGAAGTACGACGGTCAGATTTCAGGTTGGACAACATGAGGGTTCGACTAACAGTAATACGTGTTTCTGTGGCCCACAGAGCTTACGTGTGTGGTTGATGATCTCTTGGCCTGTTCTTCTTGTATTATTTGAGTCCGGTAAATACTCATTTTAACAGTTAAAGTCGCGGGAATACGTTTCGTTGAATCGTGAGAAAGATAACTGTATTAGTTTCGTTAACCATGAACACTACGATATTTTCTCCACAGATTTCAAGTGAACGAAGGTTACGTGTTATTCCTTATTAACAGTGTGCCATAACTTCATTGTTGCGGGCGTTTCTTTAATTACAATGGGCAACAAAAATATAATTTTTGAATGTTTCGAGAACTTCACGAGGCAATTCCTACTAATTTTGGGTTGAGAAAAACGAATATGAAAATGAAAAAATTTTATTAGCTCTCGTTTCTATGATATACACAATGTGGAAGTATTACATATTAACGGATTGAGAGAAAAGGATACATTTTAATTACATACATTCTAACAACAATGAAAGTGCATTTGATTTTTTAACTGGTAAGAGGCCCGTCCTCCTCGGTTCAATAGCTTTGACAACCCAACTTGATACGCAGAGGTGGAAGAAGAACGTTTTTTGGGTCCACAGGAGGTTTGGCAACGACATTTTTCTCGCTAGGGTGAAGATATCTTACAGGCCAGTCTTCTTTAATATAATGCAGTTTCCTGTCTCTACTGTTCCACATACATAAGAAGCAGCAATGCTTTGTGTAACACAGTTGCATTCCTAAGAGTATGGCAGTGACTTTTAGATCACCACAGATTTTCCATTTGTGTTTATGATATTTAATTGATTCCAAGAGCCGGCCGAAGTGGCCGTGCGGTTAAAGGCGCTGCAGTCTGGAACCGCAGGACCGCTACGGTCGCAGGTTCGAATCCTGCCTCGGGCATGGATGTTTGTGATGTCCTTAGGTTAGTTAGGTTTAACTAGTTCTAAGTTCTAGGGGACTAATGACCTCAGCAGTTGAGTCCCATAGTGCTCAGAGCCATTTTTTGATTCCAAGAGAGCTGTCATATTTGAATATGTCTCCTTCATGTGAACAGCATGACCAATAGGAATAGATGAAAGAAGGTTCCCGTTGTGAAGTAACACAGCTTTAAAACTAAGCTTGGAGGAGTCTATGAATAGCCTCCATTCAGTTGGATCATGGTTCAAATTCAAAAATTTCATCAAGCCATTAATGTCGCAGCAAACAACAAGATTATTTTTCTTCTCAAAAAAAGGGAAGCAGTTCCATGTGAAGTTTTCTGTACTGTGAGATTCTCACATCACTTTGGAGAAGATTCCATTGCTGTAGTCGAGACCCAAGAATTTCTGCATTCTCCTTTGACAGGCCAAAGTCTCTGATGAGATCACTCAACTCCGCTTGACTCAGTCTGTGCGGTTTATCATCTTTTCCCTCTAAATCAGGGTCATGGGATGTGTAAGGCTTGTTTGGTTCTTCTTCTTCCACACTGTCTTCATTTTCTACTTCAAACACACAATTTTCGGGTGGAGTAGGACCTCGTAAACTATTCGAATGTGGAATGGGTCGAATAGCAGATAGAAGATTCGTGTACTGAACTGTTCTTTTCTTCATAGACAATCCTGCCATTATAGGTGGAGTCAGGCAGAAATAGCAGTCATCTGTATGGTTTGTGGGCTCCCGCCAAATCATAGGCACAGCGAAAGCCATATATATTGTTTCTTCTTTTTCAGCCATTCTCGCAGTGTTACTGAACGTGCGTTGCAACATCTAACTGGAGCCCAAGACTTATCCGGGTCCCCTACTTTCATACCAAAATAATACTGATAGGCAGTCTTTACAAGAGTCGTCAGATTGCGTTTCTGTGAGGAAAATGTTATTTCACCACAAATATAACAAAAGTTATTCACCATATTTACACATTTTCGTGGCATTTTTACAAATTTTACACTAAAAAAACACTCGCGAACCAGAAATTTTGCATTAATTTGAGTAGAAACTACATGTAATTCAGTCACAGCAACAGTATCTAGGTTTATGAATTACAAACAGCTGAATAGCATTTGTTTTGTTA